>NC_137613.1:28334136-28471636 GCF_963280865.1 Gymnoscopelus braueri | reverse complement strand
TCCGCCTCTCCATCTTTTCCCTCTCAACGTTTGCGGTCCTACAGCCAACACCTGCCAGACAGGTTCTAGCATCCAGTCCAGGACTGGAATCTACCTCTCCTCGCAAGAGTAAACCATGACTTACTAACCTAGTGAAATGCATCTCTAACCACATTAACACTGGTGTCACTATTTTAGGTATATTTTCAAAAACGTTTTAAACATTTACATTTTCTTTTTAAATAGTGAAAATAGCAGATCTACATGCTCACAACACGTAACATTGCGGCGCGCAGCTTGTGAATCGGCAATTTTTGCAATTTGACATACAACAAAGTATGAGGCTTAATTGGTTAATTAAAAGATGTTCAAGCAACTTTCATAAGTTATTTAAAAACGAACATGAGAAAATGTGATTAAACCTCGACTGTTGTACACTGTAAAATACGTTGATGCAAAGCTGCACACAACAATTTATGGAGAAAGAAAACAAGGGTCCTTGATAAACACTGGGTGGGTTCCGCTGAAAGTGAGTCCGAAAGCCCTCGTGGGGAGGAGAGAAAAGGATCCAAATGGGAAAAATCTCAGGCTGTCTGTGGCAAACCCTTGTTTTTTCACACACACACAATGGAAAGCCGGATAATATTCTCCACCACTATTGAAAAGCTGACACCTGGAAGATTTGCTTTCACGCAGGCCCTAAGGGTGGACAACCCCACCCCAGCCTAGCCTAGCTAGCAAGTCACTGCACAACAACCTCCAGGGCAGGGGAACTTGAGCATTAATGTGTGGCCTTTGTCATAAGGACATTTTTTGTCTCTTCTAGTTTTTATCCTGCTTTCTGAAAGCATAACCACATACTTGTCTCTTGAGAGAAATTTCCCCCTTTTAACAAAAGACTAGAAGGATTGTCTTGCTTTTCTTTTGATGCTTTTTTTTTTTTTTTTTTTTTTTTTTTTTTTTTTTTTTTTTTTTTGTTTTCTCACAATGATAAGATTTCCCTCATGAAAGTCAGGACACCTTTGAGACATGGCATAAGAGGAATACCAATTCTACGATAACAATAATTAAACATACACCGGTTTTGTTGTGCTATGAAACGGGACTGGGCGATCTTTCATGAATGTTACATCACAATTCTACACCAGGTATAAAGATTGGGTGAAATTATTTTGTACAAGCTTTCTACATATTGTAGTTAAAGGTAGGGTAAGTGATATTTTTGGTTAAAATAAGTGTTAATTAGCTTTATATTCTGATAGTAGGCCTATTCATTGCTATGGACAGTATAGAGTGTTTGTTCAGTAACAGGAGTCTCCCTAATTCTCCCTAAAAACAGAATATGCATTTTCAGGTCAGGATACCAGTTTTATCCAATCAGGAGAGAAAACTGACACAGGATACTGATTAAACAAGGGACATTTTAAGTGATGATACAAATAAATTAGCAGACACATTTTGAACTGGAACAAAATGTATCACCCACCTGAAGATGTATTTTCTGTTTATTAAAGAGCTGTTACTGAACAAACACTCTACAGCAATATTACTCAGAATATAGAGCTTTAACCTTTTACAAAAAGTTTTTTGTTTTAACCCAAAAATATCAATTACCATACCTTTAAAATAAATATATTATAGTATAAAAGTAAATATACAAGGCACAAGAATGCGATGGTAACGTGATGATAACGTCACAAGTTCCTGTATGTAAATATTTGCAATCATTCAGGGCAGACCAGAGCACGAATCGCGAAGAAGACTCGGGGACACAAGATACAATTCAAAAAGTCAGGCAGTCATACACAGTTAATCATTCCAAATCAACCTAACAAATGGCAGAAATCCCTAAATCAGAGAACACATCAAGGACCAGAAATAATGGACACTTAAACTAGTTAAAGCTAGGTGCTGGAAAGTGATGAACACAGGAGGATGAACTAGACACAAGGGTATCTGGCAGGGGATCAAGGAAAACAGGGGAGTATACTGTATAAATGGGGTTGGCTCTGATGGCAAAAGCATGGGCAGAATAAGAAGCAGGTGTGTAGATGATCAAAGGAGTGGAAGATACAGAGGGCAGGAACGACCAGATATGCGAGTACTACAAAATAAAACATTAGGCAACCACAAAATAAAACAGGAAAAACAACAGTCAATGATTAACGGGATGTTACACGATATGTTATGAACTCTTATCAACGTTCTAGTAAGAAAGGCAATTAACTGTTTACTTTGTGGCTTTTTAGCACACCAATTGCTGATAAAGCAATTGCTTGATAATATACACAAGTTTTACCAGCAGCCATCTCTATCGATGACTGTGGCTTATGTAAACTCCTCAATTAAACCTTTTTATAATCTTTTTTAGCTCTGGACCACTAGCATATTTCTTCCTTAATTTGTTCCTTAACAGTTAATATACATTCTTTCTTAAATTGGATGGACTTATGAAATATAATAATATGAGTTTCTTTATACATTTAACAAAGGTCAAATATACATACAGTATATAAAGTACAGCTATATTTCCCCATGAACCACCTGTAATTATGTGATGGTCGGTAGACCACTGGTTGAGAAATGAGAAACAGCGATGTAAACCGATGGAGCTGGTGAATCGACAAATGAATGCAGCATTTGCATTTCTAATATACCTTTTCAGTCCTTCCAGGTTCACAGGGCTGGTTTGTTGGCTTGTGTGTGCATCACTACAGTAGATAACAGGCCCGGCAACGGAGCATTGAGTTAATTTCCATACAAGATGAATGCAGTCAAATGGGGAGTGATGGTTGACAACTCCACTGTTTACACCCAACAGCATTCCTCGTCACTGTTTTAGATAGTGCTGATAACAGAATATGCCATTTTCATAATGAAGAACATGACCATCTATGCGGACCTTCATGAGCCACCAGTATCAACTGTCCTCCTGGCTTCACTTGTGTAGTGTTGTGTTAAAGCTCTATATTCCAGCTGTAATCATTGCTATGGAGTGTTTGTTCATTAACAGGGGTCACCAAATCTCTCCAGCAGTAAACAGAAAATAAATGTTCAGGTCGAGATACCAATTTTATCCAATGTGGAGAGAGAACCCCACAAAGATAATTTATTAGCTTCAATTTTAGTGTTCCAGTTCCAATGTTATCAACTCATTTTTGTTTGTTTCATCACTTACAATGTATATCCTGCATGACTCCTGATTAGATCAAATTGGTTCCCGACCTGAATTTTATGTTTATTAACGAGCTGGAGAGACAGGGAGACCTGTCTTACTGAACAAACACTCTATAGCAATATATTATATATTATTAATTAATTATTTCATTCACTTATTTTAACAAAAGAAAAAACAACACTTAGACTCCTCTTTAATGTTATATAAGTTCCACTGTTATGATACTAATACATAAGGTTGTGTAGACCTGTTTATGTTCTAATAGTGCTATTTTTGTCATGGATCGGATAAGGTAGGGTATGTTCATCTTTAATGGTGACAGGGTGCTGGAGCACAGCCTGTCTCAAGAAGACAAATTGCCCTCCAGTGTAAAGTGATTATTGGCTCCAGGTGCACTGAGAGATGCTCAGAGTCTTTGCTGCAAGCTAGACAATGCTTCATGTGGACATGGCCACACATTATCCAGCTTGCAGTCGGGACCTCTAGAACTGAGACGGTCGTAATGTTATTGTCTCCGCCAGGCCGAAGGCATGGCCGAGTGTCCGTCTGTGTGTCCGTCTGTCTGCGAGCAGCTAATCTCCGGCACCGTTGGCCCGATCGCAGCGAAACTGTGCACACACACACCCTGGATGCCAGAGCAGAATCTCTGCCCAAAAACTTTCAGATCGGCTTGTTATAGCACCACTTGGAGGCCGATTTTTGTACAAAAAATTATAATACTTTTTTTTGTCCAAACATCACGCACATCAGTACGTATCTCTATAGTCATGTGATCAAGACGGATCTATCCGATGTTTCATATTCCATCCTAATTGACTAAGATTGGCTTCTAAAGTTTGCAGGATTAGTCCGTTTTGAACAAAATGCCTCATATCATGTGCGATTGCTGTGAAACTTTGCATGCACATTCCCTTTAGGCCAAGGAAGAAATGCCACCCTTTTCACATTGGCCTGTTATAGCGCCACCAGCAGGCAGATTTTTGCAAAACACATTTATTTTTTGCACAAAATGCCTCAAATCATGAACGCAGTCCGATTGCCGTGAAAGGCCGAAGAAATGACACCCTCTTTACATTGGCCTAATATAGCGCCACCAGGAGGCCACAATAACCTACCTGACCCGGCGGAGACAGGTGACTAGACACTTTAGTCTAGTTCAGCCTTTAACCACTTAAACCTCCACTTAAACGCTCTAGACTTCGTAAACTGTCTACACCAAAAATAGCCTGTCTACAAGCTCAAAACGCGTTGCAACTCGCAAGGTGGCGCATTGTAAGCTTGTAGATCTGCTATTTCTGACTGTGTGTGTGTGTGTGTGTGTGTGTGTGTGTGTGTGTGTGTGTGTGTGTGTGTGTGTGTGTGTGTGTGTGTGTGTGTGTGTGTGTGTGTGTGAATTACCAGATACAGTTTTGGAGTAGGCGGGCTCTAAACCGGATGGCACTGGTTAAAAATGGAATGGAAACCAGGTGACATGGGGTTACTGCTACTGTATCTCTCACAAGTGTTGTTTTCAGACATCTGAAAATAACAGCATTTTATATATAACAACATTTATAATTATTATTATTATAATAATAAAAAATATTATTATTATTATACAGCAGGAGAAATGATAGGCGTCAAATCAATACCCATACCCGAACCCAAAGTCATAAAATCGGACATTACTTTTATTCATCCTTTTTTGCTGATACATGTAGTTATTCTTAAGCATTGTTTTACTACAGGTGGTTGCAACTTCACAAAACTGAATAAACATAAAATACACCAAGGACTTTAACTGTGTGGTGTTATGCTTTCTTCCATTTACTTTTCTGCCATCACTGCAGTATCATGTGAGATGTATGCATTACCAGCACACCGCCGCTTGGAGGCGATATTGTTCTTGTCATGTGTGCACTTTGGCGGTGGCGAGTTAATGCTGCATTTGAAAGATCCTTGTAGTCGTAAACTGGTATATTTATCATTATCACATAAGTTAATGTGTTAATTATGTGTTAATTACATCATTAACACATCATTTTGTCATTATTTTGTGGGCGTAAATTCAAATATATATTTTATAATGTGTCCATGTGTTACAATCACAATTTACTATTGATGTTTTAAGATGTTTAGGATTCGTAAATATTAAAATGAAGCAATGGCGTTGTTTGATCAATATGGGTTTTGTTGTCAAACTGTTACCATAAATCATTAACATACTTGAATTCATCAATGGAGTTGTAGTGGCTACAGCACTCACCCAATGAGTTGAAATGAGGTTACACAGTTCCAAATTCACCAATGGTGTTAAGTAACAAAGTACATTTACTGTACATTTTGATGCCAATACTTTTGTACTTTTTCTCAAGTACATTTCGAATTCCGTACTTTTACTTGTAACAGTATTTCTACATTTTATTGAATTGATAGTTTTACTTAAGTAAAAAATGTGAGAACTTTTTCCACCACTGAAATTCCCCAGGTTCTGTTGAGCCCCTGAACGCACCTCTCTGTTCCCTTGTGTGAGTGGGATTTCCGGCCGCTGCCACACTTTGTGTGAGATCTTCAAGCAAACGACACACTGGTAGTTTTACAAGGTATGTTCTTATTATTCTTAGTTATTTTACGACACGATTTCATTATTATGTGTCCCCCTCTAGCTATGGTATAGGTAAGACGTGTATATATTTAACAGGCTGAAGAAGCCAGCCCAATAGAAGAAGTCTCTGCCATAATGGTTAGCTAGCAGGGTGAGCTAACAAGCTAAAGCTAAATAACCAGTGTTGCCAGATTTTAATATAAGCAACCAGGTCTATGAAACCAAGCCAAAAAGTAGCAAATACACTCCACTAAAGGCGAGAGCAGCTTGTAGATCTGTTGTTTCAAAAAATAATAATTTTGAAATAAAATGTGGAATATAGAAGATTTCTTAAACATTCTCTTACAACACATCTGGTACGAGGCTCCCTGGCAGAAAACATTTTCAGATGGGGGTTAGGGACGAATACATATTAATTTTGGGGTCCTTGACATGAAAATATGGTTTAAACAACATAGGAAACAAGCCCAAATAAGCAACTACACTGTAGAAACACGCCCCAAAAAACGCAACCCGCAACTACCAATATTTACAAGCAACTTAACAGAAAAAGCCCAAGTCGCTTATAATAAACGGACATGGCAACACTGTAAATAACACGGAGCCCTGTTGTTAACAGCTGGCCATAGCGAGAATCTAGAGTTAAATTCTCGTTAACGTTCACTTGTTTGATGGTCTGTGCTCAGGGGGAATAGTTCCAGTAGACGTCCCAGTTAACGTTAACCCGACGTGGTTGAATTTGAAAGCAAAACAAAACGTTCAGTTCCTGTGCCACTTGACTAATAGCCTCCTCGTTAGCATATTTTAGCCTGCCGGCTAATAACGGCGCCACCATCTATTTATATCGTATCCATACCGCAAAGCAGCGTTTCATTAAAACCACGTGTTATTTCCAAAACAGCAGATCTTCAAGCTCACAACGCCTTGCCGATGCGAGGCACTGTGAGCTTGTAGATTGGCTTATTTTCGGCGAGCGACGCCGTCGTACGAGGAAGTATCAATTGGGCTGTAGTTTTAGCACCTGCCTTGTCCAGAGAGCTGCTATATCTGGGCTGTTGGACGGTGATGGTGACCACTAGAATCACATCAATGAAGACGTTGAATCCTTAAGTTTTATACCTTTGACAGATATGGACACGTATGTCTGTATATGTATTTCAGTCAATAAAAAAAACCGTGAAATCAGTCTTATGAATGTAAACAAATGGGTAACCCCCATCACCAACAAAGACAGCAGTGGAGAATAGGTATTTTTAAGTAATGGTGGAGTAGGGAAGTTCCACATACAACAGTTTCCATCTGCCAATCATAACGCTTTCATAATGTTATGTGAATAATAATACTAATGCATGTTCAAACACATCCGGATTGAGCCTTTAATGACATGAAACGAAACTCCCTCTCTCTCTCTCTCTAAATGATGGCACCGCCTTGAATAGCCTTGCCCGAAGTCAAAAGCGGTTCATTTCAAGCAAGATTGGACGTTTATTGTATTTACATAACCTTGTCTAAACTGTACAGCTTTAATCAGACCGTCTTGCTCTCTAAAGGCCTCTTCAGAAACTAGTTATACTGCCTGTGCAGGAGTAGGCTACTTGCATGGGCCCGCCGGCCCAGTGTCAGTATTGGCCTGTTTTATGATGTTAACAGTATCACAAAATAAAATAGATTGTTCCACATTAATGCAGTGCTAGAACCTGACAGTGGAATTGATAACATGACTACAGAAGAATTCACAATATACTGTAGTCTCGTTTAGCCAGACGATCAGAGATCTTCACCCACTCATTTAGATATTATACACATGCTGGTGTTAAAAGACGTATTGACCATTTACATTCTTAGATAGTCATCATGACAATATCAGGTTTAATGATAACAAAAAGTTACCTCTTGCTGGTAATTTGTTGGAGCTCTCATAACATCTTCACTTTGCCAAATTCTCTATACACATACTAGGCTGTTTCACCTCGAGCAAAACGGTGAAACATCATAACAAGTGAAAGCTCTGGTAACAGGCTTTAACTGGATTGCTTGTATACATTAACTGTATATTGGTTGACTTTAATATCATTGTTTGCAGTTGTATTATCAGCTAGCATGGCACGTGGGCATCAGAAGATTCAGTCACAACAGAAGAATGCTAAGAAAGCAGCAGATGCGAAGAAGGCCAAGGGGCATGACCAGAAAACTGCAGCCAAGGCGGCATTAGTGTATACCTGTCTTGTCTGTAGGGTAAGTACAGTATCAAGCATCAGACAATCAGTAGAGAACTAAAATGTACTATTTAGTATTTATTGTGTCACAAAGCTTATACGATTTGGGTCAAATAAGCCTTCTTCTGTGAAAGTGTTCAAGAAAGAGAAACGGGTTCATTTGGGTTTTTTAATTTTCATAACATGCTCTTACAGGTTCTTTGCTGTCCAAGTTATTTTCTACTCTAACCGGTCCACACAGTTTCCCCACCTGCACTCTGTACATAGCTTAAAAATATATTAGAATTTATTTTAACTGGAAGAGTCCCTTCCGGTTTGTCCCCTACTATGTGACCTTGATTATATAACATAAATTGGATGAGAATGTCTGCCTGCAAACGAGTAGAAACTTGGAATACAATTGATATTATGACAATTACCTGTATGACGCTTTCATGTAATTTTGACAATAATGGATACCATCTGGCAAATATGTCTTCAGAGAATGGATAGAATCCACAAAATAAATATCAGTTTTTCAGCCTGTTAACCAGGACTGATACAGTAGCTGTCAGTGGTGACAGAGCTGTCGGTCCAACTACATGTTCGATCAAAATCTATTCACACCTAATACTGACACATCCTGTAATGACAATTACACAGGAACCAAGACATAATTTCTGCATGTCTTAAAGGAGTAGTTCACCCAAAAAATGACTTATTTCAATCAATTACACACCCCATGAAGCATTGAATTCATGGAGATGCTTTTGTTTTTGTCGCATTTCTAAGCCAATAATTTTATAATAAAGATGCGTATGTATCTGGTACTCTTTGAGTAATCAAATTATTGGCTCAGGAATGTGACAAAAACAAGGCTTCATTGGGTGTGTAATTCATAGAAAATAAGTAATTGTTTGGGTGAACTACTCCTTTAATTGGAGAACGATCATAATGCATGCTTATAGTTTTTCAATGATGGTCGTTTTGGAACCATTTTTATTTTATGCAGTACATGGGTTTGATTTCTTCCTTTCCTTGAGAGCTGAGTCAGTGTTATTCTCCTTCCGCTAAAAATGCTATAATTAAGAACTAAAACAAGCTGTAATGTTAATGTACTGTTTGATGATTGTATTTTCTCATGTTGTATGTTGCAGTCCCAGATGCCTGACCCCAAAACCTTCAAGCAACACTTTGAGAGCAAGCACCCCAAGTCTCCTTTACCCCCGGAGCTGGAGGGAGTGGAGGCATAAAATGTATGCAATCACTGGAGTACCATCCTGGATGCCGAACCGAGCCCTGCAAGGCTCTGCATGAACTCTGTACTGGTCTAAAGTCTGACGGTATTTGATGGATGCAAGCAGCACCATATTTAGTTTAATTTAGCTGTTAACCACTTTCAACCTGGCATGCCTATTAAGGGCACGTCATTATAGGCATCATTTTTCAAACATAGCAGATCTACAAGCTCATAATGCTCTGCGTTGTGAGCTTGTAGATCTGCTATTTTTGCCACGCGACACCGCCGTACGATCAAGTATGCAATAGGGCTTAAGTGGTTTAAAGAGGCCCGGCTGCCTTTTCACCACACTGCTTCCACCCATCCAGTCTATTATTCTTGTGAGTATGTAGGGGTTGTGCCAAGACAGTGGTCCGTTTTGTTTTCAGGGCGACCGGAGACCCATACAGTTCTTGAACAATGCAGGTTTCTCCCTTCTTTCACAATGTTTCATGAACAACACTTCCCGCGGCTCCAAGGTTACCAGTCACTCTGTTGGGGGGGGAGAGGGGCACTTTATCAAATGTACAGAATGATTTGTGCCGTGTAATGTTGCGAGGGTTTGACCCTCTGTATGCACCCCTGCAGCTAACATGCCGTTCCCTCTCAATGTCTGCTAATCTTTGGCAAGATTAGCTAACCACAATATGTCTACAAATCAAGGATTTGTCTGGGTTGATGGAAAAACACATGGGAAATAAAAATAACAAGCTGAGTTGTTGGTTACATTTTTTTTCTTCCCATTGTCATTTAATGTTTGTCCCTGTGAAAGTAATAGAAATCACATTGAAATGGGATCTAAATCAGCTTTCTAATATGCTTTTGCTTGGAATGTTTAGTGAATCACAGAGAGAACTCTACTGTTTGTTTTGTGATATCAGTTGTTGAAGGTAGATATTATTGTATTCAGTCCTGGTCTTGTTTATTATACTGTGATCATTAATCCTGCTAATCACTGGTTTATGTTGGGTCGTCAAATGTCAAAGCTTTGCCACTCTAAGCTGCATAATGTCTTTAGTATGATTACATCACCTACTGAAACATGTCCATGACACTTGTATGCTTGGAAAATGCAGCGTCTGTTCCACAATTATGTAATATAAAATTTTATTAAAATTTTACTTTGTTTACTTATCCCGTTTCTTTTTTTTCATATCAGTTGTGACACTGGAAGTAATAACATACTTATCCTAGTGGGCCATGGAGTACTGAATGTTTTTAAGGGAAGGCGTAGCCTATGATGAAGTATTGAACTAAAAGTAGAAAATACTAAGCAGAAAGCATCTTTAGAGTGAATGTTGATCTGTCTGTCCTATTAAAGAATGATTTGAATTAGCCTAAGAAATAAACATTTTATTGTTTGTAGGCCTATTTATTTTTTGGTGCATTTGTCGATCTACACAGACCAAACAGACTTCTATAAAGTTGTATAGTTTTTATTATGAAGGATTAAACTTAACGCAGTAGTGGCTGCACCCAGGCCAGTGTGCATTGACACCACAGATCCATATTTTTCCTTCCATTATAGGCTAGTCGGGCAGGATCAAATGCCGTTCCAGCCTGCAGGGCATGCATGATTCTGACGCATGCATGATTCTGACACATGCACCAGACTCAGTCATGCATGAAATTAAAGTTAAACCATTTCACCATTTAATGTGTTCAATTTAAGTGGTGTTCATAATTTGCAGGTTACTTAAAGGTAGCCTTATTTTGTATTAAAATACGCTTTTTTACATTTTTATATATGCTATAGGCTACTGTTTAGATTATAAAACATACTTTATATGTATAGACCACTTTGCCTGAGCTGAGCATTCATACACACACTTGCAAATAGTAAAGGTCCAGATCCAGTGATGTAAAGTACCTAAGTACATTTACTCAAGGTATTTTTTACCTTACTGGAGTATATATAATTTAATTGCGGACTTTTACTTGCAGTATTGCATACCTGCCAACCTCAGACCGTCAGAAAACAGGAGATTTTTTTTCTAGGGGGGTGGGGGTCATACTGACCGGGAGGTCTGGGGGGTCCCCCCCCCCCCCTTGACAGTTTTAACAGAGTAGATGTAATTTCCAGTATTCCTGGTGGATTTTGGGAGTGGCTTTCTTGGGCTTTTTTTTGTTGACCTTGTATTATTTCAACTGTACTTTCATGTGGGTTCTTCTAAATAAAGTAGTCAATCAAATTAATCAATCAATGAGTGTCCCAGAATCAGTTTGATTTGATTGAAGTACTGTATTTAGAAAGACATGGAAACAGTACATGGAAGTACAATTCGGAAGTACAAGGTCCTCTAAACTGGATCGCTCATAAAAGCACAATGGCTTATTGTCTCCGCCAGGCCGAAAGGCATGGCGAGAGAGTATGTTTTACCCCTGTCCGTCCGTCCGTCCGTCCGTGTGTGTGTCCGTCCGTCTGTCAGCAGCTAATCTCTGGCACCGTTGGCTTGATCGTAGCGAAACTGTGCACACACACTCCCTGGATGCCAATTCAGAACTTCTGCCCCAAAATGTTCACATGGGCCTGTTACAGCGCCACCAGGAGGCCGATTTGTGCAAAACTCATTTTTTGACAGCACTCCTACAGATTGTATCCAAACGTCATACAAATCGGTACACAGTATCTCTATAGTCATGTGATCAACCCGGATCTGTCCGATTTCCCAGATTCCATCCTCATTGGCTAAGGTTGGCCTCCAAATTTTGCAGGATTGGTCCGTTTTGAACAAAATGCCTCAAATCATGAACGCAGCTTGCAATTTCCATGAAATTTCACACGCACATTCCCACCGAGGGAGAAATGCCACTTAAAAAAATTCTAATCTGCCTCATGGTGGCGCTATAACAGGCCGATTCATCTTTTTACCAATAACTGCACCGATCTGTGTAAAACTTTGTTTGCACACTCTCTAGAGGCCAAGGAAAAACCTTTGCCCTGCATTTTTCACATCTGCCTTTTAAAGCGCCACCAGGAGGCCGTCTAAAGTAAAATAATTTTTTTGATATTAAGCCTTCAGATTTTATCCAAATTTCACGCAAATCGGTACACATGATCTCTATAGTCATGTGATCAAGACGGATCTCTTTGATTTCTCATATCCCATCCTGATTTCCTAAGATTGACATCTAAACTTTGCAGGAGTGGCCCGTTTTGAACAAAATGCCGCAAATCATGAACCCAGCGTCCGATTGCGGTGAAACTTTGTACACACATTCGCACTTCGTTGAGGAACAAATGCCACCCTTTTAACATTGCCCTATTATAGCGCCACCAGGAGGCAGATTTTTGCAACACTTTTCTTTTTTATATTACTCCAACACATTTTGTCCAAACATCATGCAAATCTGTACATATTATCTCTGTAGTCAAGTGATCAAGATGGTTCTGTCCGATTTTTCCTACTCCATCCTGATTGGCGAATTCCGAACATTGCTGGCCCACAACAACCTACCTGACCTGGCGGAGACCTGTGCTCCGAGGAGCACTTTTTCTAGTTTAAAATGAGATCCCCACGCACTCAAAACAGGTGTAGTTGAATGTTCCCACTGGAGGGTGCAATAGACCATATTCACACGGCGGCCATGTTTCTATGAAGTCAATGAAAGTAGCCACCCCGGGTGGCGGCACTTTCAATGTTAAATTCCAATATGGCCGCCGTGTGAATATGGTCTATACCATAGACATATAAAGGTAGACGCCTCCTTCGGCTCTGAGGCATTGGTATCACAGGGGCCATTTTAGCGTAGGAAAGCTTCCCTGAAGCTTCCGCATGTGTCACAGAAGGAGGCGTTCGGTAGGCCAATCAGAGGCAGGTGGGGGCGGGACAACTAGATTCTGACAGGTCTTAGAAAAGACGGACTGTGATTGGCCAATAGTCAACGCGCTGTGAGCGCTGTGATTGGCCAGTAGTCACTTTGAGTGTCCGTTTGCCTACGCGAAAATGGCGGCCGCGATACGAGTTGCTCCAACGAACTGCAGAGGCCAATGAGGTATCTAGGTTTCTATATCTATGGTCTATACACTTATATACTAGGCCTATATATTCAGGAACTGCTTCCTGTTCTGTAAGCTTCACTTCCAGGTTGTTTAAGTTGCTGAGAACAAGCTGTGAACAACTACTGGTATGAAAACACACGCAGAATAAGCATAAATAGTGTCGATTATTTCCATAATACATCAGAGCTAATGAGACATTCTCTTATTGGAGTCCCGACCAAAGAGAATTCAGTCAAGTTTAGTGTTGTTGTGAAACCACTTGGCCCAAAGTTTGTTGCTAATGCTAACTATGTCATAACATACTTTATATGCTTGTTTGAGTCCAGATACTTGATACAAACCAACCAGGGGTTGTGAGAATGTTGTGTTAAACGTACTTTAGTGCAACACTGTATCGTTGTAGTGATGTTTATGAAGAGGTTTAATGCTAACCAAGATGCTAATCACTAAGCTAGCTAGCTAGCCTTGGTTAGTGTAGCAGCATTATGAAACATTAAAGGGCCATTCTGCTTATTTTGTGACATGAAAACCATTTGGTTTGAGTTGCTTAAGTTAAGACACTAATGGTTTGTTGTAGTTACAAGTACCTGGATGGTTATAATTTACATATTAAATAAATAATTACTAAAAAGGGGAATATATTAAAAGGTTAATAAGGAATATTTATAGTATAGTGAAAGCTGAAGTTAAATTATTCATTTGCAATTGCAAATAATTAATGTATTATTTATTTTGTTCATTTATGTTGTGATCCTGCAGGATCATGATACTATGACAACTAATAGAATACGCACATCACTTGGTTGAGGTGCTGGGTTGGAAAGTAACATGAAGAAAAAGAATAAACCTGCACACTCATCTGCTCCAATGTAAATGTATTGACAACGTTTCGAGCCAAGGCACTTCATCGGGTCAAACTCGAGAAGTGTGTCCCTCACCCACTTAAATAGACACCCACAGGTCACGTTATCGGGAACGGGATTCTCCGTTCAAAAACTGTAGAATCCCCCCAGAAGCAAAGATTTTAGTTACTACTAGTTCGCTTTCAAGCTTGTAGATCTGCTATTTTTGAATAGCCAAAGTATAAGATAATGGTTAAAAATTGGTTAAATAAAAAATCTCCCTCCACATGGACTCTGCCTTGTCGTGGCGTGGAGGCTTGCGTGCCTCTGTGACCCTTGATCCCTGGAGGTCAGGGGTCACAGAGGTCAGACCAAAGAATCCAAATCCACGACACTTGCGGTGTTCTAGGACCCATCTGGTACCGATCTATGTACTGCCCCTGGTGGATGATGTGTGCTGCTGGCCCCGCCCACTGACCACCACGTTAGTAGCAACACACACACACACACACACACACACTACCACAACCAGTGAAATTCCATGTATAATTGTTCTGTGACGTTATCCTTGATTCTATATTGTTGGAATAAAGCTCTAAGCTAAGTAATAGTATTAATACTTTCCCTGCCAGGTATTAATTAATTAATCCGCTGCTGCCAGCGTTTTTACCTTATTTTGACGTTCCACGGAGAGCCACGGAGGCCACGATGTGCACACGGATGTAAACAAAAGCTGTCTGGGGGGAGGGGGAGGGTCTCTTCTAGCCTGGCATTGGCCAGACTGATAACGTTCTCACGTTCCTCCCCGGTTATCAGTCTGGACTTTGGCCCATAGGGAGCGAGTATGAGAAATCTGATTTTATTTTTTGATGCTTTTCACTGTTGTACGGACAGCAGTTGAAAAGCAGTCACTGATTGGCCCGATCATTTTCTGATTTCTCATACTCGCTCCCTATGGGCCGAAGTCCAGACTGATACCGGGAAGGAATCCACGTTATCAGTCTGGCCAATGCCAGGCTAGGTCTTTTTTATCCACCGGAACAAAAACATTTTACCGCGATCGTCCGTTCTGTTGTAATCGGCAGTTGAACATGACTCGTTTTCATCAAAAAAAGAAGAAATCCGAGCTAGACGTGTTTTTCTAAATCTCATAACATGGGAGTGGATGGACTAACAGATTTTTAGGATTACTGCTTCTCTCATTCTCTCGCAGTCATTCTCTATCATTCATAGGTTGGGGAAGAGCGCCCTCTAGCGTAATTTAAAAAAATATATATTATTTTTTAACTGACGTTTACCGTCAATTAAAAAATGTGTTAAGTATTGATAGTGTTCTAAGTGATAATAATAACAATACTAATGATAATGATAATAGTAATAATAATGAATTATACTGAATGACTTTTCTCTTTCACTGCTGTAGAGTGTGACTGACTCTGCTGCCCCCCGCTGTCCTGACTGACTTCCTGAACGACATGGACGTGCGTCACCAATGTAAGTCCCTCATCAAAGACACTCCTCACATGTCCAACCATAGACATATAAAGGTAGACGCCTCCTCTGGCTCTGAAGCGTCTGTATGGCGGACGCGCTTCCGCTTCCGGGGGGGCAGCAAAAGCTTCCTTGGGGGGCAGCTGGAAATTTCCACGTGTGTCACAGAAGGGGGCGTTCAGTAGGCCAATCAGAGGCAGGTGGGGGCGGGACAACTACATTCTGACAAGTCCTGGAAAAGACGCGCTGTGGTTGGCCAGTAGTCAACACGCTGTGATTGGCCAGTGCCCGTTCCCCCCGGAAATATGGCGGCCACCATACAAACAGGTCGCTCCAACGAACTGCAGAGGCCAATGAGGTATCTAGGTTTCTATATCTATGTGTCCAACACTTTACAATGGACGCATTGTTTAGTCACAAGCAGTGCAGTGGTGGAAAAAGTTATCACATCCTTTACTTAAGTAAAAGTATCAATACTGCAGTGTAGAAATACTCTGTTACAAGTAAAAGTCCGAAATTCAGAATGTACTTGAGTAAAAGTACAAAACTATCGGTATCAAAATGTACTTAAAGTACTAAAGTAGAAAGTACTCATTATGCAAAAATGTCCCATTTCACAAGTTTTCAAATGTATAAAAAATCATTTGAAAATAGCAGATCTATAGATCGGTTATTTTGAAATTGCCGAAATGTATATAGGGCTGAAGTGATTAATATGTTTTGTAATAATAATCTAAATCTACAAAGTAACTAGTAACTAAAGTTTTCAAATAATTGTAGTGGAGTAAAAGTATAATATTTGCCTCTGAGATGTAGTGGAGTAGAAGTAAAAGTATACACAATTGGAAATACTCCAGTAAAGTACAAATACCTCAAAATTGTACTTAAGTACAGTACTTGAGTAAATGTACTTTCCACCACTGATCACAAGGTCTTGATACAGACAGGGCTAAGTGATATTCCTTTGGTACATAATTATGTACACCATTATGGACACCCTAGGGTCACCTTATTAGGCAGAGGTGGACAGTAACTAAGTACATGTACTCAAGTACTGTACTTAAGTACAATTTTGAGGATTTTTTTTACTTTACTTGAGTATTTCCATTTTTCTTTTACTTCTACTCCACTGCATCTCAGATACAAATATTGAACTTTTACTCCACTACAATTATTAGAACATTTTTGTTACTAGTTACTTTGTAGATTTTGATTATTATTACAAAACATATGTTAACCACTTCAGCCGTATATAAACTTTGCCTATTTGAAAATAGCAGATCTACAAGCTCCCAAAACGTCACATGGCGACGTGTTGTGAGCTTGTGGATCTGCTATTTTCAAAAGCCTTTTACACATGTTAGACGGTTTTTCTGCATAACTAGTACTTCCACTTTTGGTACCTTAAGTACATTTTGATGAAAATACTTTTGTACTTTTACCCGAGTAAATTTTGAATTCCGGACTTTCACTTGTAACAGAGTATCTCTACATTGCAGTATTGATACTTTTACTTAAGTAAGAAATGTGAGTACTAAGTAAAGAATTTAAGTACTTTTTCCACCACTGCTTCGAGGTGTATTTAGAAAACACAAACACTCACAACTTCAAAGACACTGGTAAGGAACTCCTGGTTTACCAGGATGGGGTTCAATTCCCTACAGTGTCCTACTGATATTATCTTTAATCTATGATATTGTAATAGTTATCAAACTATCATTATATATAATAGTTATCATAATATGCGTTAGTTATCATAACTCATATAATGTAATCGTATTGTATTAGTTGTCATAACTATCATTTAGCGATATCAATAGTTATCATTCATATATTTTTTATTACGCCCCTCTAGCTCCGCCCCTTCTTCTCTCTAGCTCCTCCCCTCTAGCACCATCTCTTCCTCTCTCTAGCTCCGCCCCTTTAGCACCACCCCTTCCTCTCTTTGGCTCCTCCCCTCTAGCTCCACCCCTTCCTCTTTCTAGCTCCGCCGCTTCCTCTCTTTAGCTCCACCCCTCTGGCACCGCCACTTCCTCTCTCTAGCTCCACCCCTTCCTCTCTCTGGCTCCGCCCCTTCCTCTCTTTGGCTCAGCCCCTCTTGCTCCACCCCTTCCTCCCTCCTGCGCCACTCCTTTATCTCCACCTCGTTCGTTCGTTCGTTCGTTCGTTGTGGGTCAATCTTTCAGTAACATTTCAGCTGTCCGTTTCGATTTTTTCTATAAGCCCTCCGCTTTATTGTCTGGAAACCACGGGGAGGAGACGGCCCTCCCAGTGCCCACTGCTCGCGCATCGATGGGTTATATTTCAGTACCTGACACAAGGTTTGAACCAAGTACAATGTACAAGGTGTCCTGCCACTAGCCTCTGACTAGTCCGCTGCGCCATTGGTACCGGCCAATCCTCACTGCTTTCCGGGCGTCTTTAGACTAGTTCTTCTGGTACTCAGTCTTTAAAGGAAGGTTTCGGGGTAAAGACTGAGTAGGGTTTGAACCCACAATCTATGTTGGCAGTGTTGGCATTGACTCAACACACTGTGCTACCAGCTGCCTTGCTGTAAGAAGGTTCTTTTCCGGGCGGATTTAAACTCCTGGAAGTTAGTCTTTAAAGGAAGGTTTCAGGGTAAAGAGTGAATGGGGTTTGAACCCACTATCTCTGGAACATGATGGCAGTGTTGGCATTGACTCAACCCACTGTGCTACCAGCTGCCTTGCTGTAAGAAGATTTTTTCCCGGGCGGATTTAAACTCCTGGAAGTTAGTCTTTAAAGGAAGGTTTCAGGGTAAAGACTGAGTGGAGTTTGAACCCACTATCTCTGGAACATGTTGGCAGTGTTGGCATTGACTCAAACCTCTGTGCTACCCAGCTGCCTTGCTGCAAGAAGGTTCTTTTCCGGGCGGATTTAAACTTCTGGAAGTTAGTGTTTAAAGGAGGATTTCAGGGTAAAGAGTGAGCGGGGTTTGAACGCAAAATCTTCGGACCATGTTGGCAGTGACTCAACCCACTGTGCTACCAGATGCCTTGCTAAGATAAGGTCTTTATTCCTCATTGACGAACAACGCACAAGAATACAAAAAAATACAAAAAAATCTTTACAGCATATTATTTTGTCTATGGTTTGTTGTGCTTTTGCTTGTTTAGATGTTTGAATGTTTAATGAACCCCAATGGAAACAAGCCTTTGGCTTTTCTGTCATTATCTGATTGGCCTTCAAGCCTAAGCACGGCACAGTGGCCCACTGGATAAAAACTCTGCCTGAGAAACAGAAGGTTGTGAGTTCGATTCTTAACCTTGACATTGTGTGAAAATATCAACACACTTGGAATAAATATATTTATTCTTTTTAAGTTTTAAATATAAATCTTTTTCATGGGGGGCCCTGACACTACATCTTTTCACATTGGGGTCCACTGCGAAATACATGTCAATTTGGAGAGGCCTTAATTATTTTTTTTTTAACCACAGATTCAAAGGAGACAGCTGTTAAGTGAATGGATAGAGAGACTGCATCGAGAGCCGAAGGTTACAGGTTCAAGACTCGATCACAGCAGTATGTCAGGATGTCCCTGAGCAAGACATTTATGACTGATCCTTTGAGGGCAGACATCAGCTGGGTAAAACTGATAATATTATCAGTGTAGTCTGATTTTTTTTTACAACTTACATTTTGTAAACTTGACTCTTAGTATAAGTCTGCCCTTTTTTTCCACAATTTAGAATAGTCTGCCTTAATCTTCAGACCAAAGAGACAGCTGTAGGTGAATAGATAGAGTCACTGCCTGGTGAGCCGAAGCTTGCAGGTTCAAGACCCGACAAATGCAGTCCACCAGTCTGTCACTTCCCTATAAAACCATAGCAATGATTAGATCAGACATTCATAATATGCAGCTTTATCTTAATGCCTTTCAAATAATCCATTATGCACAGAGCTGATAAGTATACATCTGGATACAGTGTCTTCATATTCAGATTGAAGTAACCTTTAAAGATACGTTATTTTTAAGATACGTTAAAAAGTTAAAGCTCTACATTGTGATCCATACTAAAGGCTGATGCCTGTATAATACATTTAAAGGGCAAGACCACTTTGGTAGAGGTTTGGGTTGTGTAGTTACCTTGCCATGATGTAACTCCAAAGGTGGGCAAGAAATAAAAAATAATTGCTCCATTGATTAGAAATTGATAATTCAAAATATGCTCCTCATTGACTTACATTGTACGGTAAAACAGCTCTCAAAGTCACTCTTTTAGAACATAAACGAACGCAAACAAAGTTGATTCAGACAATATAGAACATCACCAAACCCAGTACTGTTTTTTTTTTTAAATAAAAATGTCAACTTCCTGTTGATTTTGCCATTTTTAATAAGTAGAAAACCCGGACTGGATGGAAAAACAGTACTGGGTTTGGTGATGTTCTATATTGTCTGAATCAACTTTGTTTGCGTTCGTTTCTGTGCTAAAAGAGTGACTTTGAGAGCTGTTTTACCGTACAATGTAAGTCAATGAGGAGCATATTTTGAATTATCAATTTCTAATCAATGGAGCAATTATTTTTTGCCCACCTTTGGAGTTACATCATGGCAAGGTAACTACACAACCCAAACCTCTACCAAAGTGGTCATACCCTTTAACAATTCAATGTGAGAGTTCAAATATAAATACCAACACAATGAGCAGGGCACAGCAGGGAATTGAACCCCGTCCCAGTAAACCAGGAGCTCCATGCCTGCGCCTTCGTTTTGTGTCTTTTCTTTGTCGTTTTTTCGCAAACGACGCAACGCAAACGACGCAACGCAAACGACGCAACGCAAAACGTAAAATGTAACCAAATGGACCCTTACCGGTCTAGCTCTGAGTACAAATTGTAACCAAATGGACCCTTACCGGCAGTGGTGGAAAAAGTACTTTTTTTTTACTTAAGTAAAAGTATCAATACTGCAACAATGTAAAAAATACTCTGTTACAAGTAAAAGTCTGGAATTCAAAATGTAAAAGTACAAAAGTATTGGTAGCAAAATGTACTTAAAGTACTCACTATGCAAAATGTCCCATTTCACAAGGTTTCAAATATGTAATATGTCAAAAGATCTTTTGAAAATAGCAGATCTACAAGCTCTGCACTACATGTCAAAGTTGTACTTAAGTAGATAAGAGTAAATGTACTTAGTTACTTTACACCACTGTCTAGTTGTGTAGGCCTACATGACCATAGACATATAAAGGTAGACGCCTCCTTCGGCTCTGAAGAGTTCGTATCTCGGGCGCGCTTCCTTGTTCCGCAGGGCTAGCCTATCACTTCATTCCGCTTCAGCAGGGCAAGCTGGAAACTTGTGCGTCACAGAAGGGGACGTTCAGTAGGCCAATCAGAGGCAGGTGGGGTGGGGTGGCTTTTCTTAAGAGGCAGCCGCGCAGCAACTAGTCAGTTAGACGCACTGTGATTGGCCAGTAGTGAACGCGATGTGATTGGTCAGTAGTCAAACAGCCCTGCGGAAGAGCCTTGTATTGAGATACCAGTCGCTCCAATGAACTGCAGAGGCCAATGAGGTATCTAGGTTTCTATATCTATGTACATGACCATGGTCACATTTAGGAAAACGTTTATGAGCCCTTGTGGATGTAGCTTTGTCAGCCCCACCCACACTTCTAATTACCCCCCAAATGTAACCAAATGGACCCTTACCGGTCTAACTCTGAGAGTGTACAAATTGTAACGGTAAGAGTTCATTTGGTTACAATTTGTACACTCTCAAATACACCCTTGCATTGGTGCACTGGTCTAAAAGGAACCAAATGGACCTCACCCAACCCTAACAGGTCCATTTGGTTCCAGTTGTACGGTCAGAGTTGAAATGTAAAAGTTTAAAAACCATTGGTTTAGAACAGAGTGTAGTTTGAAAACATTTCCTTCACTCTGTTATAAAATATAATGCCTCATTGTGTCCATTTTAATGTCATTAATTCACAGACTAGTTCCCCAAACTGAATTCTTGTACACAAAGCTGTTAAAAGTTGGTGGTTAATAATAATGTTCAGTTACCTGTTTGCAAGTGTGGAGAGCTGCTGGAGTTCCATCTGAACTGAACCAAACCCACACTTGGAGTATACCTAATTAATGGCTGCTCACCACGCCTAGAGGCCACTCACTCACACACACACTCACTCACTCACTCACTCACTCACTCACTCACTCACACACACACACACACACACACACACACACACACACACACACACACACACACACACACACACACACACACACACACACACACACACACACACTCACTCACTCACTCACCAACCTCAGACTGTCCGATAAATACAGGAGATTTTTTTCCAGGGGGAGGAAAGGGGGGGGGGGGTCATACTGACCACGCCCCCAAGCGGGGGGTTTGGCCCCCCCCCCAGGATTTTTTAAAACAGAGTAGATGTATTTTCCAGTATTCTGGTGGGTTTTGGGAGTTTGACACTTTTATCAGCCTTTACTTACATAGAATCCATTAAATTGCAATAAAAGAGCCATATTTAATAATAACCACTAGCCTAATTACTTAAAAATGACTATCTCTTTAAAATTGCATTGGACTGAAGTTTATCCTGACATAAAGCGACAGTAAAAGAGTAACATTCCCATTCTCTCAGAAAGAGAGTTTTTTTGGGGTGTGTGCCAGAATCAGAGAGAGAGAGAGAGAGAGAGAGAGAGAGAGAGAGAGAGAGAGAGAGAGAGAGAGAGACCACTCACACCTTCAAATACACAGAACAATCAAATACTGCCATTGTGATTTGCATATCAAATTAACATGAATGGCCGTGGCTGCATATCAGTGAGGGGCCACACAAAACGGGTGGAATCCCCCAAAACAGGATAAGAACAGGAGAAATAAGAACAGGAGACGTCCAGGAGATGGGGTCAAATAACAGGATTCTCCTGGTGAGAACAGAAGGGTTCGCAGGTCTGGTATTGATGCTTTTACTAAAGTAGAACATTTGAGTACGCACTGTCGCACTTGACTCACGTTTAGCAGTTCCACGTTACGACCAGTAGATGGCAAGCGTACACAACAAAACCAGGGTACTGCATTGCGAGCAGTGTTGCCTTTTCTGTAAAGTTGTGTGTAAATATTGTTAGAGGCGGGTTGTGATTTTTCAGGCTTGTAGTTGCTTATTCGGGCTGGCTAATTGTTGTTTAAACCAGTGTTTCATTTTCAAGTCAAGGACCCCCAAATCAATATGTCTGCGGACCTCCCATCTGAACATTTATGCCAGGGACCCCCATACAAGATTTGTGTCGTTTCACAAATATTCAAAAATAATAATTATTATGTTTGTAAGCCAAATAATTGTGTGTTGGCATGTGTAAACCTTCGTGGTGACCAGTTACGTTAATTAACCTTTTCCATCCATTAGGGATTAGGTCTAATGCCATCAATCATGGCCATAGTCCTTGACCCTTTCTTTGACCAGTAGCCTATAATCAGTGGTGGAAAAGGTATACTCACATTTTTTACTTAAGTAAAAGTATCAATATTGCAATGTAGAAATACAAGTTAAAGTCTGGAATTAAAAATGTAGGCCTACTTTAGTAAAAGTACAAAAATATTGGTATTAAAATGTACTTAAAATACCAAAAGTAGAAAGTAGCCTACTCATTATGCAGAATATGTCCCATTTCACAAGTTTTCAAAAGTATAAAATGTAGTACAGTACTTTAGTAAATGTACTAGTTACTTGTTTACACCACTGCTGCTGCCTATAATGAATGTTGGAGGTGCTATTCCGAGTTTCAACTAAAGCAACAGTAAGCTGACAAATCACCAGGATTCGATTAGGAGAAAAAAAAAATTGACTGCGCTATTTTAGGCTAGTCTTCAAAGTATAAAGCTTGTCACCTTTGTAATAAATAAATAAATATTATTGCACGCATAGCACAGGATTTATATAAATGCTCTGTAGCTTCTTAATTGAACGTGAGTGATGGCATAGGCTAGCCTATAACACTGATTACACTTATGGTGTTGATTAGGTGAATTAATGACTATGCCTAAGTGTTAGATTTGTTACACATCCCAAAAACAAAAGCCTAATGTTCAGGCATAACATAGCAAAATGAGATATTGAACGAAAGACATTGTCTGGTAAGTGAAAACTTCAGACCACCCAATGTCTACTCTAAACTGAACAGGGACTAAGATATTACTATACTAAGTATTCACTAAGATTTGTCTTAAGCAGGCTATAATTGCTTTTCCTGAGCTTCCATAGAAACATTGAAATCACAGTGTCTTCTGTCTTCATTAACTCACATTGATCAAACGTTTCTTTGCCAGTTCAATCATTTCCTTGTGTTAATTAATGCTGGGCTATTTTGTTTGGGATTGTTGCCCATGTCTTAATGAGATCCAACCAGCGTTGCAGAGGGAGGCGAGTCACTCCTAAAGTGGTCTGCTTCTATTTTACAATTTGTGGAGACAGACACTTTATACTGTCAGGCAGGCACAATAAAAGGACTAATCAGTAGGCTATAGGTTTTAAGGTTTTCTTTTAAATTGATTGGCCTTTATAGATGTAATGTAGCATTTGTGTTTGAGTAAACAATTATAGGCAATACAATACATGATTTCATCTTTGGTCCTTTGAGCTTCTCTGAAGTCCTTCCAAACATAAAAGGTAGACGCCTCCTCCGACTCTGGGGCGTCTGTATCTCGGACGCCATTTTTGGGAAGGCAAGCTCATAATAGGCACTGAGGCAGCCGCGTAGGAACTTGTTAGTTAGTTGGAACTTGGAACTTGTCAAACTCCACACTTGGATTTGTGAAATAAATCGGATTTTACTGCAGTCTAAACAGGGCCCCAGAGACATGATCAGTTCATGTGAAGCTTGGGGCTGTAGGTTACAAACAGACGTTTGTGTTCAGCATGGGATGAGATTGGTTCAGAAGAAGATGTGTTCAACAGCAATAATTTTATGTTGTTGTAATTATTAATTGTGTATTAATTTTACAAATTGAGGCTTCACCACATCGACAAATAAATTACAGAGTGGCAACACGGCAAAAGTTGTGCAAAATAGTTATCTTCCACTGGGTTTTTATTATTTATGATTATACTTTATTAAAGTTTATTTATTACTTTCTAACCATGTATTATAATAATCTTGATTGATTGACTCTGCGACTTTGATGTTATAATTTCTTGTGTTATGTGTCATGTTTCAGAACACAGACTGTCTGTCAGTGTCTCAAACCATTTCATTTAGCCTATTTGCTGTTTTGTAAAAACGAGAAAAAAGAAAAAAGTTTTTTGGTCCAAAATGTAAATAAATAAATGATTCATTGTTGTTCATTTATTGGATTAAAATATGCATTTTAGATGTAAGTCTAAAATCTAAAAATATATATATATATTTTCACACACCTAAATACTTTTATCTAATCATGTAACCACATGCCTACTGGATCCATAACTCCATGTCTGGCATTTGTTACAAACTTATAACCGCTTGAAAATCGGTTGAAAGTTGAGAGTTGTGATGATTTTAATAGTCTGCTTCAATGGACATAAATGCATTAGAAGGCTCGGTTGCCTTCCCGAATATGGCGGCCGCGATACAGGTCGCTCCAATGAACTGCAGCGGCCAAGGAGGTATCTAGGTTTCTATGTCTATGCTTCCAAATGATAATATATTTTATTTTGAAAGATATAGCGCGTTTCACACCGGAAGTCTTATTTTTATTCGCGCTAACTTGACAACAGTAGTCAAGACTGGAGCTGGAGTGGTGTTCAGTGTTCTGTTGTATGGAGCAATGCAATGGGTTTTGGCTGCAGTTTGGAACATCATCTTCTCATTGCTGAGAGGGATAGGTGGTCTCATTCAGACGTTTGCACTGGAAATTGAAGACGAAACGGACAGTGGAACACAATATATCGCATTTTTTTTTACTGCAGAAACTTGACAGAATTGTTTCAGTCAAGATCAAAGCCCCCCCCTCTAATCATTTGGATTATGTGTGCAGAGACTAGGAACATGCTGCAAAAGGATACCGCAAATACAGGCAAGTTTTCATGTAGCCAATTCGTAAATTATGCATAATGTTTCAATAAAGATAATTACTGATTTATTTATTTCCAGAATATTGCCTTACAATATTATTTGACATAATGTAATCCTACGCAAGGACATCATCCAATTTCCATTTCCCAAGACAGTAAAGTGAAAAATAACACCGATTAATATTTGATGTATTATTATTTGTTTTAATGCCATGTTATTTCATCAACCAATCTACAGTTCTTTGATCTCAACGGTCTTTCTACAGGTTGTTTCGAAAATGTCATCAACTGTGGCACTCGAGAGACTTGTGACAGGACAGGACAGTCTGTCTGCCTTTTGATGCCTATAGGCTATATAAACTCCAATGCTGTCGCTTGTTGCCGACAAGAACTGATCTACAAGCTCACAACGCGTCGCCATGCGACGCATTGTGAGCTTCTCGATCAGTTCTTGTCAGCAAGCGACACCGTCGCATATATTATAATAAGCTTAAGTAAAGGAATGCAGCAACAGCACGTCAAACAGCCTATTGCAGTCGCATCGTGAAGCTGCGCAGTGATGAATGCTGATGGTTCTACAATAAAGCAGGCAACCCCCAAACAGGAGAGGAATCTCTGCAGTTTATTACCTTATAGTAACTGTCTTATCTTAATAGGCTACGCCTTCCCTTCATTATTTTGGCTGTTTTGTAGCCAAAATAACCCTGGCCACATGAGCAATTTAAATCCATATTCATCAGCTATTTGAAAATAGCCGATCTACAAGCTCACACTTGTGAGCTTGTAGATCTGCTATTTTCAAACGAAATCTTGGAGAAAAAGTGAAACATTTGAAATATCTTTTAAACATCCTAAACAACACAAATTTAGTGCGGGAGTCCCTGACACAAAACATTTTCAGATAGGCAAA
The DNA here is from genome assembly GCF_963280865.1 of Gymnoscopelus braueri. Taxonomy (NCBI): domain Eukaryota; kingdom Metazoa; phylum Chordata; class Actinopteri; order Myctophiformes; family Myctophidae; genus Gymnoscopelus; species Gymnoscopelus braueri. Next base: position 28,445,126 of record NC_137613.1, on the reverse strand, counting down.
TACGAATTTGGGGGTCCTTGATTTGAGAACCACTGGTGTGTGTATATATATATATATACATATATACATATATACATATATATATATATATATATATATATATATATATATATATATATATATATATATATATGTATATGTATATATATATATATGTATGTATGTATGTATGTATGTATGTATGTATGTATGTATGTATGTATGTATGTATGTATGTATGTATGTATGTATGTATGTATATATGTATATATGTATATATGTATGTATGTATGTATGTATGTATGTATGTATGTATGTATGTATGTATGACATGTCATTTGACATGAAAATACAACATATTTGATTTATTTACACATAGGAGTAAAAAACGGAGAGAATGCATGTTAAGTTCTCCAGCTTTCAAAGGGTATCAAAGGGTGTTTCTTCAATGCAAGGCTGAAGGCAGTATATATAACTGCATCCTTTTGTTCCCAAACAGCCTCCTCTATTTAATTCCATCCTGACGCACTACTTGTGGCTTATTCTACGAGTATTTTTGGCTACCTTCCACATTCTTGGCCCATTAAAAGCGAGTGGAAAAACAAGTTAATGAAAGGTATGGTCTGGTTTACATCATCCGTTGATGACCATATCAATGACCATGATGAATGAAGGGAATGTTCTGCTTAGCGCAGAGAACAGTCCAACATACTTTGTTATATATGGGCTAATTCATTGTTCTTTATAAATAGTACAACATAACCAAGCCTTTAGAGACTTATGTTATCAACACCTTGGATCAGCCATTTGCTTAGACAGCTTTGCTTTACTTTGTGAGTCCAGGGAGATATAAAAAATTCCAAATCAAGATTGTTGTAAATCACATCCTCACCACATAAACCTCTCCTGGAGGATTGTTTGTTATTTTAGAACATTCTGAATCGGCCACATGTGGTCATTTCTCTTGCAGTGGACGTTATGTTAGTTTATTCCTCACTGCGTTTCCAAAAGTAAAGGCGTTTGAATGGCACATTGGCTAACAGTGGTGTGAATAGTTTTATGCTGAAAGCTGTATTCCATTTCAGCAGTTGAGTGCCTTAAATTGACCTTGCAGGCTTTCCAGGAGTTTACCACTGGCAACAAGTCCTGCTCTGGACACATTCACATATAATGGACCCATCATTTTGTTTTTGTTTTTTTTGTGTGTCTCTATTATAGAAATCAACAGCATTCACTCAATTGTGCACCCAGAAAATGCATACGCACTCATGAACATCAAAAAGCAGTTTGGGTGTACATTTATGATTCAGGCCTGTTGCTCATGTGGTTCATGGTTCAAAGAACCAAAACCATATCAAAAGAGCTTTGATGAGTGGAAGACGTAGCCTGATCCCATCTGTACATGAACATTTACATAACTATGAAAGAGACATGACTTTGCCATGTGTCCTTCCAGAGATGTTATCAGAGCAAAAATAACAATCCAACAGATGTTATATGTCTCCTGTCAGAATCAGTCAGATGCTCTTCACAGAGAAGAGCAGGAGGGACATGAAGTCATTTTCATTTCCAGGACTTTTCACTAATTACAGTCAGAATGTTTGAGGCAGTTATTTTCCATTTCATTGCACCTTGTCTATTGAAATTCATAAGACTATAATGGCACACACTGTAAAATCGTTGGTATCAACTTAATTCTGACTGTAACATTGGGTGCAAATGGACCTATACGGGTAAATGAACACAGAGGACTTTATGGTGCATAATGTGTATGCTTCTCTTCTTTTGTTTGTATATTTTGGGGTTTACAAGCTCTCCACAGACATGAAAGAGCTGGGAGCAGTTTGTTTGATAGTGCTCTTGCTTAACTATTAGCAGTAATGACTGACAGTTAAAAAGCAGATAGTTGCAAAACAACCCCCATAGAGAAAGGTTTTATAAGAAACCCAGTAGGATTCCTTCATGTTTTATATCAAAATGATACATTGCAAGCATTCGTTTAAATGGTAAATAAAAAATTAAAAGAACAAATATGAAGCAGATAGTTTGAGTCAAAGAAGCCAAACAGTATATGATATTCTGTTATGTCATTTATAAGTTATTCATACATTTCAAGAATCTCATAAAATCATTTTTAGTTTTTATGTCCTTATTATTAACTCTTACCATTTGCCCTGCCCCCTAGTGCTCAGATAAGGCCGTGACCTGGGGCAAAGGCATTAGACCGACCGGCACCATGAAGACCGAGAAATCGCCCTCCCACACACGGAAGTCCCGGTTCAGCTTGCGCAGCAGAAAGAAGAAGGACGGGGTGATTCAAGGCAAACTGCGCATCCGATCCATGCCGGGCGCCTTTCTGGTGCTGGGTGTCATCGTGGTGGTGGTTGGCACCGCTCTGGCTGTGGCGGGATACTGGCCTTACAGGACGACGCGGTCGACCATACTAGGAGCAACAGATGGTGGAGGAATGTCGGACTCCCAGGCATCTGGGTGGAGTATTGGAGCTAAGGGCCTCCTGTCCACAGCCAGCCTCATCCACAGTGAACGCATGAAGCTCCTGGGTCCGGTCATAATGGGGGTGGGGCTGTTCATCCTCATCTGCGCCAACACGGTTCTGTACGAGAACCGCGACAGGGAGACTCAAATGCTGCTGGCCCAGATGCGCAGCGTCATCTGCTCTGTGTCAGCCGCCGTGCCCGGTGCAGACCTCACTGAAATAGCAGTGGCCAACTCCATGGCCAGACACTACCAGTGGGTGAGCAGCTTACCTGCTGCCCACCTCAACATCCTCTGTCTGCAGCAGATGACCAGCGCCAGTTCGGAGCCCTCGCTTCGGACCAGAGACCAGGAGGAGCGGTCAGATGGGACCTACCAGCAGGCCATCCTACGAACGGAGGCGCTGCACCACCAGGAGTCCGTCTCACCCAAGTCTGTCCACTCATCTCACTCCAACTCCTGCAACTCCAGCAAGACAGACTTTAACACGCGCTCTGGAGCCGAGCCCGGGGGGAGTCCCAGCCTCGAACCCCGGCCCGCCCATCTCTTCAAGCTCAACAACTGCCTGGTGTCGGCCAGCTCCATGTCCACACTGGGTGGAGACGACTGGGAGGTCCCTGCCATCCAGCCCAGACGCTGTCACAGCTTGAGCTACAGGACTAACCCTCACAGACTCCAAAGTCTGGAGTCTGAGGGACCTAGTACGGAGGGTCAAACGGTGGGATCCAACACCACGAGGAGAGACCCTGGTTCACAGGTATGTGTAAATGTGCCTGGTCAAGCTACGGAGCCCTTGGAGCTGAGCTCTGTGGAGGAGCAGACATATTGTAGCTGGCCTCAGCTCGAGCTGGGTTATGCGAGGAGATACCTGAAGCTGGAGAACAAGGAGGACTCAGTGGACAAACTGCTGGACCAGATGGAGCAGCAATGTTCTCAGCGGGATAAAAGCTTTGGGTCGGGACCGTTCCAGTGAAGTGTCCTCAAAGGTTTTCAGGCTCTCGATGTTGTCAAACAGAGGGATCGTCGTGGTTAATGATAACGTTGCACACCCAGGAGTATTTGCTATTAATTTGGATGCTAACATAACTTCTTCTGATGTTCGTCTGCGAAAGTCAAACCCAGTAATGTTCTGATTTGATTTATTTTGTCCTCAGCAAGGAGATTAAAGTGGAACCAAACTAAAATCAAGCCTGTATTTCAGTCTTCCATGGGATTTGGATATATACTGACTAAGAGGAGTTTCGGTCAGTCATTGGATTGACGTAACAGTCACATAATATATAAATATATATTTTTGTGAAGCGTGGGAACAATACACAGACCACATACTGTCATAGTTGAGTGGAGCAATTTGCCAGTCTGTTTACTTTTGCACTGTGGGTTGACAGTAATGGCAGAAATATTGTCTTTCATTGCCAAAGCGTCTGCAAACTTCCAGGACACAGTGAGCAGATCCACGTCTGAGAGGTGGAAGGATACAGGAGGGACTTATTTCACTGTGCAATCAATTTAAACCAAACTACCTGGACTGCGGAGCCTCTTAAGGTGCTGACAACTTTTGACAAATGCAGCAAGAATATAAAAAAATTGGCCTTTTTGAAAAAAGAAAAAAAAGGGGGGAGAAAATCCCGGGTTGAAATGCATTGCATGATAGAGACGTTACAATACAGTACGTCACATCTTATTAGTTATGCAGAATGAAGGTTATGTTGGTCTATGATGTGTAAGGGATGATGGGTAATCTGTCAACAGGTGAAGGATATGTTTGTTTGTGTTCTTGGTTGTTACAGTATTTCTACACAAAGTGTGACATGACTGTGAGGAGGCTATGCTATGCCTAATTTATAATGCCTCGTACGATGGTGTTGCTCGCTGGAAATAGCAAATCTACAGGCTCTAGCTTGTAGATCGGTCTTTTTCGGCATGGGACAACGTTGTATGTCTATGTACAAATCAGGCGTTACGATGTTGGTCGTCTCTGGCATTAAGTCCTAGATTGCATTGTGCATTTAAGGGGGGGCGTCCAATGGAGAGGAGGGAGTGGACTGGATTCCATGTAACAAACTGCTGTTTTACTGACGTCTCAGCTTGATGTAGCAGGTTGATCAGTGTTTTTGCATGCGGGCGGAGATGTGGGGAACAAACACGAATAACACTTCTCTCCAGAGGATTCCCTCCTCTCGTTCCCCTCCCTCTCTCCCCCTCCCCCTCCCCAGCTCTCTCCTCCTGCAGATGTGGAAGAGGAGACTCCACTGTGTTTACGACACCACAGTCTTCCTCCCTTTCTTTCCTTTCGTCTGTGCTGCCTGTTTTGTTTGCCGTCCGTGCGTGACAATTTGTGTTCTACATGTATACCGAGCAATATTAAGTGGTCTGCCCAGAACAATCAATGGTTTTGTCCAGCCCTGTGTTGACTTGACCCATCGAATTAAACAGCATTACATTGCCTGTGTTTCAAATATAACAAGACCGTGTTGTCAGTTGGTTTATTTGTTCCCAGTTCCTTGCTAGGAACGCTGACCTTCTGCCCCCTGGGGTTATGGGACAGAGTAAAACACACACAATCCTTAAAGGAGTAGTTCACCCAAAAAAGTACTTATTTTCTATCACCCCATGAAGCCTTGAATTCATGGAGATTTCTTTGTTTGTTTTCGTCGCATTCCTGAGCCAATAATTTGATGACCGGAGGAGTCTCTTAGGAGACTGTTTGAGTCTCCGGTCATGAAATTATTGGCTCAGGAATGCGACAAAAACAAAAAAATCTCCATGAATTCAAGGCTTCATGGGGTGTATAATTGATAGAAAATAAGTAATTGTTTGGGTGAACTACTCCTTTAACCACTTTCAACCTGGCCTCCCTATTTTGGGAATGTCATTACAAACATTTTCACACACAAAAAAGAAAAGCGAAAATAGCAGATGTACAAGCTCTCAACAGTGAACCTTTATTTATGTTGTTGTTAAAAGTAAGTTATCATTGTGTGGAAATGCAGTTGAAAGTGTCGGATTGATTTGAAAATCTACCAGAAATTATCCCTAGATTATATTTTATTTTACGAATGGAACTCAAACATGACCACTTCATGTTGATGCAAATATTAGCTTGAGAAACCGATCATAGTAAGATGAGTTTATCATCTGAAAGTTTGAATGAAAAGAAAATAGAAAACTGGGTAATTCAGTCAGAAAAACGTACGTCAAATACATCTTTATACAGTTATATAGAGTCGGACTGACCGTTGGGCATTTGGTCAAATGCACAGTGGGCCGTCGGTCTAAATGGGCCGGTGGCCGGCCTGCTATTATTATTTTTTAAATATTTTTGTTATAATTAGCCCCCACCCTCTTTGGCTAACTACTGGCCCACAGAGGAGAGAGATATCATGTAATTGGCCCACTGCTTTGTCTGTCATCTGAACTGGCCAATCCTAGCATAGCACCAGCCCACAGAGCAGAGAGAGATTACAAGATTGGATCGGTGATGAGAGAATAAGATAAAGGAAAAAGTTAACTTGATCATTACAAAAATGGAGATGGTGACAAAAAAGCACAAAGGGGGTGCACTGAAGTTGAGAACATTTCCAGAGGCAGAGGCTACCAAGTGCAAAATAAATTACACATGTTTGCTGCAGCTAATAGTGATATAAACAGACAAGTCAACCCGTGACTGTAGCAGCAACCCGCTGTTACCCAGGCAGGTACATAGCAGGTACAGTACATACAAGCCCAGATCCAGGCCATCAGACTGTATTGTTTTGTATGTTTGCTAAAAGTGCAATCCATAAATGGAATGAAAGATTGGCACCATGACCATAGTCATCAGCGAATCACAGGATTAAAGTAAACTCCAAAGAGACAGTCCGATGAGATATCTTCTGAAGTTCTTCTGACTAAGGTAGTGTTCATGATTATTTTTCTTTTTAATCCATGGCAGCCGTCAGTCACACTGGCACACATTACGTGTGTGTGTGTCTGTGTGTGATGAGATGTATTTTGAAGTTCTTCTGATGTTCATGATTATTATGTTATTTTAATCCATGGCGGCCGTCAGTCACACAGGTGTGTGTGTGTGTGTGTGTGTGTGTGTTATGTCACCTTGCCACTGTGACATCGCTTAAAGACACCTGACTTAATATTTAGAGGGAAATCTTTTAAAAATAAATAAATTAATTATAATGTTTTTGAGTCACCACAAACGATTTGGGTCACCACACACAGTGGTGGGCCGGTCCGGTCACAAAACTTTCTTTCTGGTCCCAGTCCGCCGCTGCAGTTATATCTAGTAGAACGGCTCTGTTCTAGAAGTTCCCCCGTGAATGTGAGCAGCGTTCGAAGAGTTTCATATAGCATGAACCGATTCAGATGCTGTGTGGGTTGGGGTGGAAGAGGGAGTTTGTAGAGACAATGGCAACGAAACTGGCATGAAAACATAGCAAGAGTGTGACCTGTCAGTTTGTAAAGACTGCCATAATGACTTGCAGTGGTGGAAGTACTCCGAAGTACTCTGCTATAAGAAAAGTCCTTTATTCAAAATGTAAAATTCTTTAGGTACATATTTGACAAATGTATTGGCATTAAGCTATGCTTACAGTACCAAAAGTAAAAACATTCATTATACAGCCCATTTCATTAGTGTGATGCATTAATTGTTCATCATTTTAATATCGCAGATGGGGCGGATTTTAATTACTTTATGAGCTGCTGGGTAGCTTAACCTATAATAATGCATCATAATTTATCAGTTAATGTATGTTGTCAAATACTGTAATTGCAGTTGAGTCACAGTATATTTGCCTCTGAGATGTAGTGGTAAAAAAGTATAAAACAAATGGAAACACTCAAGTAAAGTAAAACAGTACTTGAGTAAACGTGCTTAGTTACTTTCCACCAGTTATGACTTACTTGAACATAATTATATGATTGGATGTTGACTGATGCTTATCAGCTGTAGCGAAATGAATGTAACACTGATAGCCTATCAGCTGATGCGCACTTGACTTCTGTGTTGTGCCTGAACGTGATGCTTCATTTATCCCCCTTCCCAAAAGTAAACATGGTATGGAAAATTGGCGATTTGATTTGATTTGTAGTCAACGGGCTAAAGATCCTTTAACCACTTCAAATAGGGTGACCATATTTTCAGCCCCCAAAACCGGATAGCTTAAATGAATGTGTGTACGTTCGTGGACGCGCACATCCATTCATGCACGTTCACAAACGTGCACATGTATACGCACCATAGTCGTTGCATACAGGCAATGACTAATTGACACATGATATCAGTTGAATTCAGACACGCAAAGCACTGTTCATGTTTTCTGATTGGTAAGGTGAGCATGTTTACATGAACAGAACATGATAAACGTCTATGCAACCGCTGAAAACAGCTATTATTATTTTACTTGTGGTGAAAACCAGGACAATTTGATAGTGAATGTTGAAAACCGGGACATATTAGTGTTTTAGAGATATTTGTTGGGGCTCCTGACACACAGCTTGAAATTTGGCCAAATCTGCGGGATGGTCACCCAAACTTAAACCCCCAGGGGGTCTATGCCAGGCCCTTTACCTTTTTCCCTCTATGCAAAATATCTTCGCAGAAAAGAGCTGATCTACAAACTCACAACATGTCGCAACACAAGGTGTTATGAGATCTGTAATTTTTGCCAAATGTTCATCCCAGAATAAGGACGCCACGGTTCATGTACTGTAGTTAAGGCCTCTCTTCTTCTCCTCCGTCTTCTGCTCAATTTTAGATCATGACTATGGCCACAACCACAGATTTATATCATTTGGGCAACCATGTGACACTAAGGTTGAGGAACCAGGTTTTGTGTGTGTGTGTGTGTGTGTGTGTGTGTGTGTGTGTGTGTGTGTGTGTGTGTGTGTGTGTGTGTGTGTGTGTGTGTGTGTGTGTGTGTGTGTGTGTGTGTGTGTGTGTTTGTGTGTGTGTGTAAATATATATGCTATCTCTGCATGAGCAGATATCCTGACTCTCTCCCGACCTCACCAGATTGGGGTTCTGCGTTTCATCCATGTCCAGCATTCGGTGTGGAATGGAGAGAATATCAATTTATATACACCTTCTCTCTATCACCAGGGGAGATCACCACCACTGCACTTTCTATCATATGAGGAATGAAAAGTGTGAGCAAATGGAAATTCTCCACTTTCCTGTCTACCCACAGACTAACAAATGTTAACTATTTTTTAAGATGACATCCATGGACTTTCTATTTTTTATTTTTAGCCATCAGACAGAGCCAGCTTTCACTTTAAGGATTTGATTCTGCCCTTATCACTGCTTGTTAGAACAATCTTACTGAGTGTGTGTGTGTGTGTGTGTGTGTGTGTGTGTGTGTGTGTGTGCGTGTGCCCGCGCGTGTGCATGTGTGTGGGGAGAAATTCCCCTACTGTAATTATCCTCAGTAGAGCGTCACACTCAAGCCAACTCTTTCCCCCCTTATTAGATTTTATGGTTCCTTCCGGGCAGGTATGTGCTCCCTCGTGATCTCTTCCCATTTAATTGGTCGTTTACAAGATGGCTCCTTGCTATTCTAACAGCTCGTAAAGCTAGCAGGCAGGACCTTAAGGCCCCGTCCTGCCCAAAAGCACAGCGAGGTACTTCTAATCTACGCGCTCGCATGGCTGCCGGCTGGACCTCGGGGGTGGAGGTGAGAAGAGCTTGGTATATCATCTAAAACCTATGAAGAGGTTGTTTGCCCGTTTCACCATGACGTCCCTTATTTTTGGTAAAGTCATAAGCAAACATTTAAAAAAAAAGTCAAACATTTGAAAACATTTTCAAAAATAGCCGATCTACATAGTTCACAACGCAACATTCGCTTGAGAACTTGTAGATCAGCTTGAATAGGGTTAAGTTACAACTTTTAATAGGACGTAAGTGATTAACTTTAATGTTCACTGCATTGCCAGCAAAATATATAAAAATAAATAAATAAATAAGTAGTAAAGCCTTAATAAAGGAGGATTGTAATTAAATGTTCTGTAATGGCTACACTGATTCAAGAATGGAGCAGGGTTAACTTGCATTGGCACAAAGTGTTTTGATGCCCATTAAGCTACAACACCCGGCATGTTAGTATCTGGCAAAACCTGGGTATCTGCAGAATGTAATGAACGCAGGAAGTGAGCAACAGCATCTCTTGAGGTGTTTCAATACTTTCAGCTGAATCATCAAGACACAAGGCCATTAGAAGAGAATTAAATGTTCCCCTACTCTTCAACCTTTACTGTTAGTCTAAAATGAGCTGCAACTACAAATCTACGTGAGTCTATCAGGTGATAAAATACATAGACAAGGCCGTAAAAGTGAGTCAGGGGCCTTTGTCAGTGGTAAGGCTTACATGACTTTTAAAAGACTAATATCGACTCGGCTGTCTTGTCATGCATTCAGGGCTCATAATGCGCGCACTAAGAGGAATTCAATGAATTGCTTGCGGGTGACGGGTCGTGCAAACGAATGTGGCAATTAGTGTGCATGAGAGTGTGATAGAGGCACTGAGAGCAGCATGGACTGCTCAAAGCTGGGTATAATTGTTTTTTACTACAGTTCCTCCCAGAGGCACAGTCTCATTGTTGGCGTTGGTGTGTAGGAGTCAATAGGATCCAGGTGTTGACACATTAGTAGCAGTATCAATAGGAGACCACTTTACCATTAGCTCTAAACTATACAGTATGTAACCAGTGTTTTGACACTTTGTATCCTGGGCAAATTCCCCAAGGGGCTCATGTTTAAAAAAAACAGTACAGGATCTTCGAAAGAACATGGCTCCTCACCTCACCGAAACTATGCAAATGTCACATCAGATCAGCCTCAAGGCCGGGTGCCAGCTGGGAGAGAAAGAGAGGAAGAGAGAGAGAATAGTTTGATTGCTTCCCTGAATGCTACAGGGAAATGGGAGGCTTTCTTCCTCTCCTGCAAACACTTCAAGGCTTGTCTGAATCGCAAAACAATCCTCTGGAGTTTTTACAGCCTCTCCACGAAACGAGAGAGAGATGATGACAATGCGGTAATTCAGGAAAATATTTGCATCAACAAAGACAATAAAATTCGAAGCAGAGCGATACAGCATTATCCAGATGTAGGGAATTATGTCCGCATGCTCTCCAAATAGGCAATTATGCAATATATGGGGACTAGACTAATTATCCAAATGCCTTGCTAGCCTGAGCTGAGCTGTTTGTTTTTATAACTGTATGAGAACTTGATGTAATTCTCCAATTATTCTATTGTGCCTGTAGTGAAGCAACCAAGACCAAATGACAGGGAGAACAGTTTCATGATTCTGTGAATTGTTATGATTTGCAGGTCCACAGAAATACACAATGTCACAAATGGAGCATGGTGTACAAGCCAAGGTATAAAAATGGCACAATCATTTAATTGGATTAAAATATGAATCATAGTGCAAAACAGATTCCCTCCCTCTCATCTTTCCTGAAAAAACTAAACAAAAAAACCTCAATATCACTGTGTAAAGACTGACATTCTTCCTGAGGGTTACAGCTGTGAGTAAAACGCACAGACCTTAAGGCCACCATCTCACCATAACATTTTATAACACAACTATGGCTACTACCATGGATACATACTCCTTTGGGAAACACAAGACACTATTAAGGTAAATTGCTTGTCATACTTGGTAATGAAGTGTTTCTAAATCTGAGTACAGTATAAACAGAATACCAATACTGTAGGTTAACCACTTTCAACCTGGTGGGCTTATCGGTATCTAAACTACGTCAAACCATAACATAGGGCTTAAAACAAGTGGTTAAACACATCAAAACAAGACTCTTTGGGCGCGGCTATTCTTCAATATACAGTACATAATGCAATATACAATAAACAGTATGTAGAAGTTGACACATCTTTAGATGGTGCTCATGTGTGTTGTTACAGTCATACTTCATAGAATGACCATGTTGGTACTACAAAACCATGTGATTTGGACTGAAATACGTGTCATTTACACTTTTATTCTGTTGAAAATAATTGTGGTTGTATAGGAAGTGGAGGTCAGCCTATAAAGATGATGCATGCTCGTGTACAGGGTCCTGGCTTCAGGAGTCAATCAGTTAACATAATTAAACTGGAAAGGTGCACTCAGTCAGTAGACCACATATCTCCACCACGAGGCATGCCTCCATCTTTCTGTAAGTGTCCTTGAACAAGACACTGAACCCCTAACGGCTCCTGATGAGCAGGCTGCTGCCTTGCATGGTTTCCCCACTGTTGGTTTGTGAATGTGGAGTGTGCAATACACCTTGTTTTGGATAAAAGGTGCTATATAAATGCACCATTTACTATTTCTGTCTGTCTGGGGCATGTGATAACAAGGTTTTGGGGTTGTGTGCATGTATGAAAAGGCACAGGGCAATGAGGGCAGGGGGTATAATAAAGGATTACATCATTACTGTGCAACCATAGTTACAGGTTGTATGGAGACAAATCTTTGGTCAAAAAGGCCCGGAGCGCTGGCGTACCTACTGTAGGCTCAATGTAGCCTAGGTACGACTGGTTCGACTCCCCATCTGACGGCTTTTGCTGCAGTATAGTGGGGACTAAATTATTCATTATATTTATTACAAGCGATCACAATAGCTTCGCCTGCCTGTCTGAGATATTACAAAGAAAGTGGTGGTTGTTTTAGTAGAATTATGATCATGTCATCCTTGTTTACATCATCTGAAGACATTTTAATCTTAGATTACAAATAGCTCTCTGAGCCATCTCTGAGTGGTGTGACTTTTTCATATGTGATTATCATCCGTTACGATGGTCCTGACAGAGATCTTTCACACATCCCATCTCTCTCTACACCCTGTAGGCTAAAGCTCATTCATGACGATCATACAATATCTCACAGTCCCTCATGGAGCGAGGGAAAATGTGATTTCGTTTTGTGTGTATGTCTGAGAGAAAGGAGAAGAAGAAAAAACGGTTTCTGAAGTAAGTTCTTGTAATCCCCAATGTCAGATCAACATGCCCGGCCTACCAAACACTCTCGAAGCTGTTGATTCTGCGGCTGCAGCCAACCACTCGAGCGTCTCTGCTGTCGGGTCTAATACCATCATCCCCTCCCAGCTCATCTGCATTCCACAGCAGCAAAGCTTTCAGAGATGTTACTGGTGACGTGCAACCACAGGTGCTGGAGAAACATACCCGTTCCCTCCTGGCTGGCGCTGTAAAGGAGGATGAAACCCTAGGCTTAAGTTATTTGTGGGGCTTTTTGAGCCTTTATTTGACAGGTATAGTGTAGAGAGACAGGACACACAGAGAGAGAGCAGGGGAGTGACATGCAGCAAATAGTCCAGCCAACCGGGAATTGAACCAGGGACTCGCTGTCAGGTTGTAGAGCCCATGTGCATGGGCTAGTTTTTAACGTAACTGGAAAACAAAAACAAAAAATCAGCCTACGGTTTCATACCCCTTTAAGTCTGGATCTAGTTATGTTAATTGTTTGGGGTCATTCTTCAATGTGTGGAAGTGTGTCTGGGCTTTAAAGGTGAAACCCAGTGGGGAAATGTGCATTTCAGTTATTGGTGGTAGTATTTGTACTGACAAACTAAATTGCAGGCAAACATGTTTCAAATATCTTTATTGTGAAGCACAGGATAACGACATACAGTTACGATTCAAACAATTATGAAGTGCTTCTCTATTTTCCTTTTTTCAAAAACAAACAGGTAATTGCGGCCAAACATAGCAGCTTGGCATGCCCATATGGCATGCCCATATGGCCGCTATTATGTGACGTGATGTAAATTTTCTTAAGCACATTAACCCTGGTGTTCCTATTTTTATTTCATTACAGGTGACAACCTGGTGACAAATGTATTTCCCGTGGACCACCATCAGAAAATCTTTGGTGCCTGGGACCTCATAAGATTTGTGTTGTTAAAATGTTAAAAATATAAAAATATTCTTTACATTTTTTAAATATGTTTTGAAAATAGCCGATCTTCAAGCGTACAAAGCTCTGTGATGCATTGTGCGCTTGTACAGTATATCGCCTATTTTCAAATTGCCGATATATGGCAATGTATATGGTTAAAGTGGCTAACCATAATACTAGAGCAGTGATTCTTTAAGAACCACTGATCTAGATTGGAGAGAAATCTTTTTGGCTCAATGTAGCCACTGTGCTGATAAGCACATTGTCGCAGAACGTCTCTCTGTTTTGAGGAGAAAACTGTGACATATTTATGAACATTTATATATTCCAGCAAGCTGTGAAAATGTCACATTTTATGGACGGGAGTTTCCTATAGCTGATCTCTGTTTATGCTAGACACAGTCGAGTCTGAGTCAATGTTTATAACTACATACAACTGTCCCTTTATAGTGTTAGTAGTGTGTGTATAGTATGTGTGCATCTGTGTGTGTGGCCAGCAGAGAAATGCTGAGGAGAGCTACACAGTTTCCCAGACTTGTTTACCACGAGTCCCAGGATTCCAGCCATGAATCTGCACTGGCGTTCCAGGCACGGAGAGAGAAGAGAGCACCTCTGTTATTCAAACAGAATAATCAAACTCCATCTCTCCTCAACAGCCTGGCCTCCACGCCACACGCAAAACTCTGCAACTCAGCAACTCAGCAGCAGCCCACCATCTCTGCTTTCCACACTATACCACCTTACATAACGTTATCAATTTTGGATGGATATATGAGGATATACTGAGTGGTTGAAAGCAAATCTCTAACTGTACATCTCCAGTAAAGTACAGTACATGTTAGCTGACATAAGGCATAACGCCTGTGCAGTTCATTCTAAAAAGCACGACTTGGGGGGGAAGGGAGCGCGGTCATACTTGTGTAAGACATTGAGTAGTTGGTGTGCGAGTGTGAGTTCATGCATGCTTTAGAAAGGAATCTTTTGCAGGGGGAAAAAGGGCTTAATACTTGAGCCCGTCTCGTAGTCTTACTATGTAATAACACATCTGTAGTCAGGAAGAGAGAGTGGTGGAGATTTTACTCCCACAAACCCACAAGCCTCTCACTGTAATGCTGACCTTCGCCAACTGGTAGACTATCAGTGGACTTGCAGACTGCAGCAATTTTTCTAAACCGTTGACAGGCCAAACTCTCGCAGTAAATCCTTATCCCACGGACACAAGCATCTCATTAGACATTTGTTTCTATCATTTATCCTGGCCCCTGGGTGGAAATAAATAAATGAATAAGACCTTTCTCAGCAAAGCTGCCGCTACATCCAGACGATGACATTATCACTAATTCCCACACGCGCCGTTTCCCATCCAGTGGTGGATTAAATGGCTGTCAGCTTTTGCTAATAATGTGAACGCTGCTCTCTGCTGTTCCCTTATTCTGTGGCTTCCACTTCAGCCTGGTCTCAGCCCAGTAGGCTACGTACGTGACGTCCCGTGTGTATTGTGGAGAATCAGCTCCAGACCTCTCCCTACAGTAGAGGATCAACATATACTCTGACACGCTTTCAGTTTGCATGATATATGCAGTGTCATTAATATTTGACGAAGTCCGGGAAGATTAACCACTTTAGAAAAATATATAATAATAATACATCTACAGAGCTTTTAGAAAGGTTCAGAATAAAAGTATTACAAACTTTTACCCACAATATTTTTAAATAATTGTCAAAGAATGATTTTAAATATTTTAAAGAAGCCGGGAAGAAAGGGTGCTGGCCTGGGGGTGCTGCAGCACCCCACCCTAAGGTGCTGCACCTCCGCCTCCAGATGGCTGCAACCTATAGGCCCATTTGTGTCATTGCAATAAAAACACATTTCTTCTGTTGCATGTGAGCTGGTCCAGGCAGAAATAGACCTTGTGTGTATTCTGTGTATTGATGGAAAAGAACCGGTCCTGAGACATGTGGCTCAAGAAACTGGTTGATACATGCCGGTTAGAATTGTCTCTGGCAGCCAGACGGAGACATTAAACTCCACCTCTACCCGCCCCTCTATCTAGGCTATATTACATTTTAAATTACTACTGCAGCACCCATTATCAGTACTATTGGAAGCCAGTCTGGAGCTGTGTGAAAATCCATATTTCTCCTTCAGTGCCCATGCAGATGACAGACAAAACCAATTCAGGGCAGTGACGTCATATTGATGATGATAATGATGTCAGTTATCTCCTTATTAGGGCATAAACCACAGACAGACAGACAGACAGACAGACAGACAGACAGACAGACAGACAGACAGACAGACAGACAGACAGACAGACAGACAGACAGACAAACAAACAGACAGACAGACAGAGAGACAGACATGAAGTCCGAGATCCACATGAAGCCACTCCGTTATTAGACTCTGTCTTGCTTATACTGGAACGCCATGGAACATGCTTTAGTCATTTTTGAAAAATGCCAGAAAACAGGAATTATTGGCCTAACACGACCTGTAAAGACAGGGCCCTCAATTTGTACATGTGAATACTTTGGTACTTTTGCTGTTAATGTGGTACAGTATTTTTAGTGATGATCTGCTTGATTAATAAATATCTGAAAAACTCTGATATCTCTAAGCAAGGATATTGAATAATAAAGAGGATATTGAAGTCTGGCCAATGAATCGAATAGATCTCCTAGTTTTGTTCGCCCTTGGTTGTGATATGCTTTAAAGCCCCAGTCTAGACAGCCAAGTCTGGGCCATCCAGAATAGGAGTGAGACGGGATGTTAACTGGGCACGGCCTTCTATAGTACAGATGGACCTTCAGGCTTTGGCTGCGCATATACTGCAGTGATTGGGTCAGACTGCAGAGGTCCTCAACAGACTTTAAGTTGTTTACAAACAACAAATTCCACAAAAGGCATTTGGACTAAGAGGATCCAATCAATATCTAGCCAAATTGAGTCTGGGTCATATTGGAGCCAATCCACTTTGACCCAGAGGTGTACCACATTTGGTAAAGTCGCCATCAGAACCAGCCATCTGGAGTTTTCCTTCAGTTGGGGCTTCCTTATGCCCCATATAAAAGAACTCAGCAAGCCTTCATACCCTTGTGTGTTGTATTGATGAATACATGTTTTCTTTAACAATGTAGCTACTTTAAAGATTAGAGAGTCTGCTTTCATTCATTGTAAACGCTTCCATGCACAGATAGTTGTGTCACTGCAGCAAATACCGTGGGACATTTAAGCAGCAAAACTAAAAAACTGTTGTTATAAACTTGACAGGACAGAGAAAACTCTCCATGGAACACAGAATTAAACACCAACTTTTTAAATAAAGACAGCTGTACACTGTATGAACCTGTGTGTGTGTGTGTGTGTGTGTGTGTGTGTGAGTGTGCAACTGTGCGTGTGTGCGTAACAGCTAACGTTATGGATGTGTAGAAGAACATTAATTAACATTAAAAGCTGGCTGATCCTGTCAGCGTGTCTGGAGATAATAATCAATTAAATTATGCTGAAGTGCTTTGTGTGTGAATGTGCACAGCATCTCTCTCAATGGGGAGAGGCACTTATTGTTTCTGCAGCAGTGCGATCACTGCAGGTACTATATAATAAACAAAAAAATATGTCGTTTTTGTTTTTCTTTTGGGTGGGGGGTAGTGATGAGCGGGCCGACCCGTAACCCGTGGGACCCGCGGGTCAACCCGCGGCGCGGGTGGTCGAGTCAGGATTTCAGAGGCAATTATGCGGGCTGCGGGTGAGCGGGTCAGCCGCTCTCACACGCAAAAAACAATATATATATATTTTGAGCAACATGCTTGTTCATTTAGCCCATGACAATGTTGTGCTACTGTAGACATTTAAAGCGACTTTGGGTACTTAAAAGAGCGCTATATAAATCTGAGCTATTATGATGATGATTATCTTTTTTTTCCCACCGCGGGTCGCGGGGCGGGTTGAGCCATAGATTTATATATGTGTTCGCGGGGCAGGTTGAGGCGGGCTGGGTTCCGTGGCGGGGCGGGTCATGAAAAAACCCGCCCCGCACATCACTAGTGGGGGGTAGTTAGCACCCCCAACTGAAATCATGTTCTATGAATATTAATTTAAATACGGTTATTTCAGTGATCACCAGGTTTGCACTGTGAGGCTCATTATTTATTAAGTCTGCAATAGCAATCAATTAATGGAAACGATTGGAATTGGGTTATGATGCTTAAACGGACTACACCATGAATTTAAACTTTTCCTTCTTTTGTGTGTGTTTTTGGTTTCCCCTACCTCTCTTCTATCTAAAATACCCCAGTTTGAGCACTCAGGCTTTCACAGCATATCTGGGGTTTTATGTAAATTGGTCTCAAAACAGGCCAACTGATTTGCCCCCGCACGTGACGTCACAAGCGATACAATCCCTCCCGTTTTTCAGTTCCAACATAAAATAAAATAAAAGTTACTTTTCCCTCACAGAACCAGGAGATAACATGCGTACAAACTGGCTCAATAGAGCCACGTGCCAAATCAGGACAATGTGGTATTGCAGGTGAAAGTGCTTTATAAGCCAGAGAGAAGTTAGTCGTAATGACTATATCTGAGGCTTGATTTAGGCTCAAACCTTTTGAAAAACGTTTGAGGGACATAAACAATATATTATTATTATTTTATTTTTTTTAATTCATGGTGTAGATCCTTTAAGCAGGCGAAGACCACATAAAGTAAATTCTTCAATTAGAAGTGGTAAAGTGCCTGCCCACCACCGCAGAGGTTGTGGGTTCGAATCCACCGTGGTGCATACGGCTTTGTCGAGCGTCTACTACACAGACACAATTGGCCCGTGTTCGGGGGAGGGTGATAATGGTCACTGCAGTAATCCTACGGGCTGGGAGTGGCACCTGTCAGCAGGGAGTGTTGACGGGAGGAGTAGGCCGAAGGCTCTACGTCCTCCCGGTGGGGGCTCCTCACTGCTGAGTCAGTACAATACAACACCAGTGACAACACAGAAATGTGTGTGGGGGAAGGAATCAATTGGCATAATGACTAAATTGGGGAGAAAAGAGGTTAAAAAGAAAGAAAAAAAGAAAAAGATAATGCTGAGTTACCTCGTTAAATAAAAGTAAAAAAAAAGGATTTAAAATAAATGGCTGCAATAGTAGGTAGGGGGTAACGCATGCAGAGGAACACGCCGTCCTCCACAGTTCCGCTCCCTGCTGAACTGGCATGCCGACCCTCCTGCAGTAGTCGCTGAACACAGTGACAATCAATTGTGTTCATTGGAGCTCCCAGAGGCTCTGTGGAGAATTCAAACTCCAGTCTCCACAGTGGTAAGCCCAGTGTGCCATCCAGACGCCCAATTTAAACTTTTTAGTCTTCTTAGTGTAGATATATTCTGTATACTGTACAGTATATATAAAGAGAGATGTTAAAATCAATATGAGACTTGTGGTTTTGCAAGCTCAGTACTTTCAGAGTCTCCTCAGTAACAATGTGTGTGTGTGCCCTAAGCGATAAATTCAGAAGAACACTGTGTACAATAATGAGGGTTTTAGTGACACCCACTGGGACGGGGTGACCACAGACTGCAAGCCCCACAGCAGTCAATTAAAATAATTACTGGACTTTGATTCAACACCATTTCTGTTCAAATAACGAATTCAGCTGTTGCAGATATGAAGAAGGCAGCCCGGTCTGTACTAAAAGTTGGTGTCTTCTGTCTATGAATCCAATTTTTACAGTAATGTAAAGTTTTCAGCACAGTATAGGCCTACCTTTTATAATAGTAAATTTTCATATCGTTGCTGTCGGGTGAAACCGTGTATGACCTCAAGAAATGGACACAGGAGCCTGTGTTCCAATGGATCCAATGTAGTTATTATTATCCAGTGTGAGTACTATTTAGTAAAAGCTTGCTAATACTTTTCGTAGGTTAAATATTTCAAAAATAGCAGGAAAATTGCAGATCTACAGCCTCACAATGCATCGCATCGCGATACGTTGTGAGCTTATAGATCTGCTATTTTTGCTACTTTTTTATGGCACTGTCATATGATTAAGTATAAATAGGGCAATCATTTATGAAAAATCATGACAAGTTGAAATATGAAGATCTGCCACACAGTGACGATGATATACAGCCTAGCAGTTATTGCTAAATTTCACGGTTACAGCACTGCTACCGCTTTGATAGCATGACATGATGCAAAAAACAACCATCTGCAAACTTGACTGTACCCTAGCAGTGAATCTTTGGTGCCAATATTTTATAAAAAGATTATTTTCTTCTTTTCTTCTCCAAAATGAGTAAGCACTTGACTGTTACATTTAGCATTTTCTTGAATTCTATTTTGTTTGAGTCTGGTAGGATGGATAATGTCAGTCTAGGAAGCTGTCATCTCCTTACAGTAGTACAGTACACCACCTGGTCCAGTGTGGGAAAAGACTGCGCTGGACTGGTAGATTTATAACTGTGAGATAGAACAAGGGCAAAGTGTCTCTCTGAGTGTCAGAGTCATTTGTTACAAGAACCCCGGGGTGTGACGTTCTGTCTAATCTTCCCAGCCAAGATTTTGAGAGAGTAACATTTATTGTGTTCAGGTGTCCATCTGTGGTGAGTAACCTTCACTCTATCTGCTGTTTTAAGGGCTGTTCTACCGCACAATAGCAGATGCATTCCCCAAGCTTCTGGAATAAAGGAAAGCTTCATATCCTGTTAACGATCCTTATCTAGCCAACTACAGCTTTTGATGAATGAGAATAATGTCAATTTAATAAGGGGGTTTGTCTCCATGACACGCTGTTCTGACCTGTGAAACCTCTAAATGGAAATGCAGTGGTGTATGTGTTTTAGCGTTATCGAGTGAGTAGAGAAACCCACTGAATACAAATGAGAGGCAATGATAGTGCTGTCTTGGCTCAAAATATTATCTCCCCACTCTCTTCTATTGTGTATCATTTCTCAGGGTTCACAGCATATAAGCCCATCCTCCACTTGCATTAACGGTCCCATTTCTCAAGCATCTTTCACGCTATCTATTTGCCAGGCCCAAATAGCACATCTCTGCACATCTCGCAGACTTTGCAGCGGGGGCTAAAAATACATATGATAAAATTGCTGAACAGTAAGAAATCAAAACTAAAGAAAAACGGAAAAAAATCTCTCTGCTTTGGCAAATGTGGAGGTGAAGATACAGAGCATAAAGTCAAGGACGATTTAGTGCTGTGTCGCTTTATTACTCAATTATTCATTTACTCTGGCTCACGCAAAGCAAAGCTGTGTAATGAAATTGCAACATACGAGTCATGCGGCCATAGTGCTTTACAAGGTACCTAACCTTAAGCAGCAATCTGAACAGCTGGCTTTATGGCTGTGGATCTCAAACATTTTTATGTCAAGGACCTCCAGATTTATACATATTAAGCCAGGTACTAGACATTTGTGAACATTTTGTGCCAGGGAGAACTAAGAGAAGATCTTAGTTGTTAGGTTATATAAAGTACAACTGATATACTGTAGTTTGGGAGAGAAACCTCTGAATATCATAGCTGTCAGGCAGAAAGAGTGTCACACAAAAGCAGTGAAAATAGCAGATCTACAAGCTCACAATGCATCACAATACATTCTCATAGGATTACCTTCTAACTGGTTAAAGTATAGTGAAATAATCCACTTTCAACCTGGCAGTCCTATTTTGGGCATGGCATAGGCAAACATTTTTTTAAATAGAAAAAATAGAACATCTACTGTACAAGCTCACAAAGCTTGTTGTAAGCTTGTAGATCAGCTATTTTTGAAATAGTGCTTAAGTGCTTAAATGAGGATCACCTCATTTCGCTGGGGACTCCCTGGAACCCCTTCAAGGACTCCTTGGGGTCCCCGGACAACACTGCTTTATATGGACCCTTTTCACAGCATTTTCACTGATAAAGCAGCTGAATTGATTGATTGAATACTTTATTAACAGTTTGCAAAAAAAAGCATAGAGGTACAGATTTATACAAAAGGATGCTAAAAGGATAACCCAAAAAAGCTGGCTTATTTCCATTGAGGTCCTGTGTATTCAATTAATCGAGGATGAAGATAATGTTAATTGCGGGAGGGTTTTCATTGAGGTGTTTCTGTGTGCCAGCATGCCGTGGTGGCACACAAGTAACATCTAAATGGAACACAAGTAACATCTAAATGGAACACAAGTAACATCTAAATGGAACACACCCACAATTAATGCTAGCGTCGACCTCAGCAGTGATCGCTATGAGCCCGATTCTGTTCGACAGTTCTTAACAAGGCTCCTCCAACCCCATTTGACTGCTACGTCGAACCTCCGTCAGAAGCGACGATGTGCAGTCATGCACGCATGTGCCATGACGATAAATGCTAAGGAGACACGTAATCTCTGTGAAGTACTGTATACTGTACCAGCTACAGAGCTGAAACCTTTAAGGACTACTTAAGTATGTGTGCTCATAATTTGGGAATTTCATATAAAGATCTTAGGATGTCAGCAGTGCTGCGTTGATCATGACACTCTCTCATGTTTTATGGGGTGTTTATATCAAAGAAAATGGCCATATTTCTGTGAAAGATCTGCATCTGAACTTTCATGAAAGAATTTTCTTAAGTATTTTTTAGCCAGGCTGATTTGCAGAAGTGTTCCCAGAGCTTGCATGCTCAGTGGGTAAACACCCACCGGTTTAAATAAAGCCTGTCTCTTAGATATGGTCTGAAATTAGACAGATGCAGGGGAAGTCTGCCATGGCATTTACGTCTGCAGAGCACAGGATTGCTATGTGATAATATCAAAACAACACAGGTCCCAGGCTTGACTCTGTGAAGCTGTTTTTATTCTGCTTGTGAGCTGGTGCTATTAGTTGGTTTTCCATGAATCATAATACCTACTGTAGCAACTCTCCATAATAACACTTCTTGTCAGAAGTACCCTCCACAGCAAGGAAATATTTTTTGCGCATTTCTCATTTTCCACAAATTTCAAAAACAAATGACCAAAAATGAAATGTCCCACGCATGATACCTGTACTGTACATGTCCACAATACGATACTAAATAATAGGAATGAAATACGAAATAGCTTTCAGTTTCTGTCACCTTTTTCTGGTGATAAACACACTTTCTTGTGATATGTATTGTAGGCCTAATGCTTTACTAGAAACTGTCCAAACAGAGCCTACTGATGCAAAGCATTATGGTCTCTGTAAAAAAATACCACATGGCACTGTCTTTATCATAGTTTGTGCAACCTGGGCCCCTGGGTGGTTCCGGTGTAAAGTTCCTGCCCACCACCATGAACACTAGGGTTTGCTTCCTCCAGGGTGCATCTGTCTTGGCCGGGTGTTCCAACCAACACACTTGGTCATCCCACCTACAGAACAGTGCCCCAACACCCCCCCCACCCCCAGATCAAATGGAGAGCTAAATCCGATATCATACACAGGGAGTGAGTTTTTAGAGAGTGCCTCCAAACACATAATGCAGAAAATGGAGAGTGAAAGGAATTGTGATCGGACCATTACGTAAGTAAAGGAAAAGCCAAATACTTCAAAGTGATTCTAATACCTTAAGAGATGTCAGCAAAATAAGATTTATGTTAAATGCTTCGGTATCATCTAGCGAAGCAAAAAAATACCGTACAAATAGGAATAGAAAAAAAAGAGAGAAAAAAAGCCTCATAGCCTTATTGTGGTAAGTGGCTGCAATTCATAGCAGTGACATCACATTCCCTGGGTGGTTTATCTACCGGTACCTCTGTAGCTCACTGAACCACCACAAAGCCACCCACACTGTGAATGAAAAGGCCAAACCGCTACGACAAATTGATTTACAATAACCACACGCCTACCCATACAGCTGATAAACAGGGTATAATATTTCATTGTTTAAGTGGAATTGAAACTGCCGGAGGCAAACAAAGCTACACATGCGCATACGTTCAAATGAAAAGGGCTGGGGTGACTTTGGATAGTCATCAGCTCGTTTAATTTAAATTATTATCTTTTTTTTTCTTTTCTCGCTGACTCAGGCACAGCTCAATAGAATGGGTCAAAGTACCATTGTTTCACATGTAATTGAATGTCGGACTGTTGGACAACGGGAGCAGACCTGAAACGCGACCTGATGAAAGTAATTGAATGACTTTGTAATGCTGAGAAGAGAGCTTACTTCCCCGCAGGGGACACATCAGAGAGAGCTCGGCTCTATTGTGTAAAAATCCCACCGCTGTGCACAGCCAGCAGCCCCCCTCAGATCCCACCCGTAAGACCAAACATTGACACGTACATTCCTTTGCACAGTAAGTCAGCATTGCCTGCTATAGTATAGCTTATTGCAGAGTGTGCTATGCGTCTACAAAGTGGTCCGTTATAATACTGTTCTCACATTGACTTGATGAAGCATGAACGATGTCCTCAAACGAGGCTCTTACTCAGAAAAGATGATTTTAAGTAGTTGTGGCCATTCTTTGAGGGTGAATTCATTTAATGTTCTCGCAAAGTGCAGGGAAAACTCACAAACTATTAAATCTACAGCAACAGTTCTAGGCTCTAGAGGCTTGGTGGAAAACAATATGCTTGCCTGCAGTATCATCCTGCTGTGTATCTGACTGCAGTAGTACATACTGTGCTATTCCAGTGGCTTATTTTTTGTCATCATATAATATGCTGATGATATCTCTGCTGTCAAATGGAACACCAACGTTATCCTAATGCCAGAACAATGATGCGATAATGGTCTTTACGAGGACGCAAGTACTGAGAATCTCCCACAGAGTCCTCAGGGACTTATCTCTGACAACCCCCTCAACCCGATCCCCCAGCCCCTCCCATCGCTAATATCTGAGGTGGTGCTGAGGAGATGAGTCAGGGTAAATGACAGGCTGTGACCACACTCGTTCCAAGTCACGGCCATCAGAAAATAAAACCGCAACTTGAAAACCACCAGTAGCGATACGGTAAGCGCATTTCACAGTGAAGTGCCGTGGGATTCAAGCAACATTAGTTTAGCATAATGATGATGGCGTGCTGCATCGACGGTGCAGTCACACTGGCAGAGATAATACCTCCTGCATAAGTAATCACTAAATGTTTAGGGAACTCTAACGTAGGAGTTTGTGTCCCTTAAAAAGCAACACTAGGTAGTTTATCCAATGAGAAATTATGAAATCTAATTCTAAGTCATCTAATCATTTGTAACATAATCCTACCAAAAAAGAATTCTTGAACAGATTATTGCTGAGGTGATTTATTTTTACTGTGAGGATCCATTATCCCCAGGTTGACATATCTTCCATTTTGTAAGCCAGAGATGATCGATGAGAGCAGAAATGTGTAAAATCAACAATTCCTATAAATGGATCTTGCTCAAATACACACCTGTAGCTGTGTTTGCATTTTGTTTTCCTAGCATGGTTTCACTTTGACTTTAAGAGGAATGGAGGTCCGATGCTGTACATTTTGTGTACAGACATCCATTCGTCTTGTTGCATGGTGTGTGTTTTGGATTCAGCCTCTACTTTATCATCCAATTATTACACAGTGTGTATGTTGGGGGTTTTCTCATGTTTTGGGTTTGGTTTTACTCCATGTCCTAGAGGACGAGATCAATCACTGTCAACAGTAATCTTTCAGATCGTACATCAAGCCAATGAATTTGACTTCTCAGTGAACACGGACAGGTTCATGGATTATGTAAACTATTCAGTAAATGACTTATTAGGAAAAAAAAGAGCAGTAAAATTGATACACCATGGCAATGGGCCTTCGCGTGGGAAGCTAGTTGTGTACATGTGTGTGACTGTGTACTGTATGTGTGTGGAGCTGGAGTATACATGTGTATGTACTGTGTGTGTATGTACTGTGTGTGTGTGTGTGTGTGTGTGTGTGTGTGTGTGTGTGTGTGTGTGTGTGTGTGTGTGTGTGTGTGTGTGTGTGTGTGTGTGTGTGTGTGTGTGTGTGTGTGTGTGTGTGTGTGTGTGTGTGTGTGTGTGTGTGTGTGTGTGTGTGTGTGTGTGTGTGTGTGTGTGTGTGTGTGTGTGTGTGTGTGTGCGCGTGCGTGTGCGTGTAATCCCAGTGGTGTCTCTCCTGGCATTTGGCTTTGATGAAGCTGGAAGCTGTGTTGCACAAACCCCAATCCTATACCCTCTCTAAATAGTTGGCATGAAAGCACTTTAGCTTGAATCTATCCTTCCTTTATTTATAATGCTAATGCCCTTCATTCATTTGGTTCAGTTCCAGTGTTGTTATGACGGCTTGTTTGCCAAGACAATTCAGATGAATGAGCAAAATACAGTAGCTATAAAGAATAAAGATGTACTCTATGGGAAAGTGCCAGGTCAAGTGGACATTCATGGTACTGCAATCATCAGCATCATTACTGGTTATCCACTATCACTTTATACAAATTGCTCAACCATGTGATTGGCTATACCCCATTTGGGTAGGAATTCATTAGCTTCAAATTGCATTTTTGATGTCTGACCAAGACACTATATTTTTTTGGGAAGTGCTATGGGAAGGCAAAACTAACTTTTACAATGACAGAGACCCTTCACAGATGACCCTTGGGTATTGATCCAGACATCAAAAATTGCATTGTAGATGTCTGACCAAGACACAATATTTTTTTAAGTGCTGTGGGAAGGCAAAACAAACTTTTATGATGACCCTACACAGAGGACCATTGGGTATTGATCCAGCTGTTGAGGACATTGTTATGGGGATCTGGAATCAGTTTTGTCCGATGTGTATTGTGTGTGCGTGCGTGTGTGCGTGCATGTTTAGACATGTTAATGCACTTTAAACTTTACTAACTGAAATCATAAGCAATACTAGAGGGTTGTGCTCAGCGGAGCACTAGTCTCAGCCAGGAGACACAACCCAATAATAATACTTGTTGTTAATGTCTGATGCAGTAACTTCAAACTGCAACAGTCCTCTCTGTCTCTCTGTATATGATGCACGTATACATGCATGTTATATATGCCAGGGTACGGCATCTTTCTCCTGTGCTCAGCGCACATGTCATAGCTGTCAAGTCTCTCTCTATCTTTGTCTCTGTGTCCGTCTTTGTCCGGTGCATGTGCATGCATGGCATGTATGATAGGTGCACAGGATATGTTGTCATATTTAGTATGTTGGTTTTAATCAGACATGGGCTTTAACTGAATCTCTCTCCCGAGTGTCGCACGGCCTCTCTGTGTGTCTGTCTCTGTCTGTGTGCGGTGCATGTGTGAGTGCATGTCAGGCACTGTGTGGAAGAGTCAGTTGTGTGTTGTATGTTTATAAACCTCACCAGTGAGACCAACAGTACTTCACCACAACAATAAGGGTGTAATTGGTGTATCAACTACGAGGCAATAGGTGCACGGCTTCAGCCGAAGGGAAGAACGAATTAACATAGTGTAGATCCCATAGCCGGATGGACAGCTTGTGCCAAATTGGTTAGCCCTTCTCAATAGCGTTGTGGACATGTATTCCATGTCCCATATAAATTCACAAAAATAACAGTTGTCAGTGGGCGTATGTGTCAACAAGTTCCATGGTCTACTGCAGAGGTCTTCAACAGGGGGTCCGCGACCCCTAGGGGGCCACGGAGGTACTGCAGGGGGTCCGTGAAATTGTTGTTTGATTAAACAATATTTTTGTTTTTTTCCCACAAAATGTCAAATTGTCTTTAAACATAACATGAATCCATAGCAAACAGATAAATGGAGGCACAATGCACAATAACATGGTATGTTTATACATATTTTGTAGAGATTTTTTTTTTGCACACCTACTGGGGTAGGTGCGTATAGGAGCAGGCAATATAAAACACAATTATATACATAAATATAAAATATATGTGGTAGCCCCCCCTACCCTACGAGGTAGGGGGTCCCTGCTCCATCTCCCCATCAGTTTGGGGGCCCCTGGCCTGAAAAGGTTGAAGACCCCTGGTCTACTGGTAGCATGCACAATAAATGTGATGCTGATGCAGCAGTTTTCCAGATTAGCCGCTGACACACAAATACACATGTATGCCCTTTGTGAACATACCCTTGGCCCTTGTACACGCCCACACACAAATCAACATAGTGTATGTACACATACCCACAGGACACAAATTCACACAATTTATGCTCCACACACACACACACACACACACACACACACACACACACACACACACACACACACACACACACACACACACACACACACACACACACACACACACACACACACACACACACACACACACACACACACACACACACACACACCTAGGCAACATGAGATAAAAGGTGTCTGGCACTATTTCCGTCAACGATTTAAAGAGGAACCAAGTGCAGGAAAGTGTTGGCAGGAATTGAGGGTTAAAAGAAGTTTACTTTCACAACAATCTGAGTACAGGAACAGGACACACAGGCATGGATACAGGCAGGAGACACCAAGACAGGGACAATCGAATAACACTAATTATTTTTAATCATATTCAAATTCAAAAGTCCTTTTATAATGTGTTTCTTTTCCACTGCCTTAATGTGTTTATGCTTAATGTTTTGTTTAAAGCACTTTGAATTGCCTTGTTGTTGAAATGTGCTATACAAATAAATAAACTTGCCTTGCCGTGCCCAACAAGAATGCATGGCTTAAGGGCTTGATTTACTTTGTTGCACGTGTCCTGCACCAAAAATAGCAGATCTACAAGCTCTCACAACACGTCGTGCTGACGTGTTGTGAGCATGTGTATTTGCTATTTTCGGTGCGTGACACTATACAAGTATAAATCCAACTTTATACACACTCATGAGTTAATAGGATACAATGGACAATTAATATAGGTGTAACACATGACATAGATTTGGGGGCCGATCATGAGAAGAGAGCGACATCTGCTGGACAGGTATGAGTTGGAAAGCCATGAAGGAACCCCATCCGCCAAGCAAACATCTCCTGATGTCCAAAAATGCTTAGAGCAATAAAGCCATTAAAAATGGGGACAGGGGGAGAAAACTAAATTTAATTTATCTTTATAATGGCAGTAGAAAGCACTGTCTCAGTTTCCGTGACATGACAAATTGGTCCAATTTGTATAATATATCAGGGTTTTTGGAAAGCCCTTGGATCCTCAAATGATGGAGGTCACTCAGAGTCATTATGCCAGTAGAGCTTACTATTAGCATTTCCCAAATCTGTGCCATTATCTCTGTTTGGATGGGAAAACAATGGCAAACACCATAGCTAAATCTGGCACTAGGTAACATGACTTGCACAAAATGACTTGCAGGCTTTTCAGAATTAAGCAAAACGTATCCTCTGTAGTAGGAGTGAGTTTCTTGCCAAAAATAACAGATAGCAACGCATCGCAATGTTAGCTTGTAGAACTGTTCTTTTTGGCAAGCAACCATGGAGCATAAATGTATTATGTTAACCAATCTGTAAGGTAGAGTATGTTAATAAAATATAACTAGTACATCTGCAGTGGAACTTGGAGGTAGTCTCCCAACTCTTCCAGAAATTTAGACCCTGGTATCTGGTAGGACACGTAGTACTGCCTGAAGCACATAAGCACAATATATCCCATGGCAAAGACAGGATTTCCTCTTGCATGAGCGGTAGATGTTTGTTCTCTCAAGCAGAAGACCTGGTTCGAATCCAGGGTAGAACATTATAAAGCTTACAGATTACAGCTTTAAGCTTCATCCGTCTGCACAGATCTGAGACCTTGTCACTGTGAGGGAAATCTAGATTGTTGATTCTTTGCTCTTGACCACGCTTCCCCAAACCTGCTCCTTAGAGGAACCTTTGTATGGGGTTCCCATCCATCCATGAAGTTGCATACACCTGACATCCTGGTCTTTATAGCTGTCTAATCAGTGACTATTTACACCTGTAAAGTCAAGTGAAAGAATTTATATACAGTACCTGGTAGGATAGAGTAATTGTGGAAGGGCCGGGCTTTGGCAGTCCCTGGTCTAGGCCAAAAACTCTTGTCTGTTAATGGTCATCCTGACATTCATGAAGTCACTCAGACCAAGAAATCGCGTCTGAGCCCGAGGACAGGTTGTTTGTCTGTGTTTTGACCTTGGCTGAGCAAACTGCCCCAAAGCCAAGAAGACAGACCAATCTCACAGTGAGGAGGAACAAACACACGCACGCAGGAAGTCACGCACACAGGAAGGCATGTATGCAAGCGCACGCGCACACGCGCGCGCGCGCACGCGCGCACGCGCACACGCACACGCACACACGCACACACACACACACACACACACACACACACACACACACACACACACACACACAATAGTGCACACATGCGGGGGTGCCTGGTCTCTCAGCCAGTTAGTGCTCTGACCATATGCTCCTTGCGCTCCAGGTTCAAATCCAACTCCTGTCATGTCTCCCCTGTCCCCCTACCTTCGGTTTCCTGTCTCTCTCCTATCTAAATATGGCCCACCAAAAAAATGCCATGAAAAGAACCTTAAAAAAAGAAGTCCAAACATGCACATGCACATACACACACAAATACACATGTATAGTACTGTATGCACACAACATATGTTATGTACTGTATGTTTCTATATATAAATATACTGTATACAGTATGTATTTCCATTGCTGCTACAATATATGAGGAACCAGAACAAAACCATTTAGACTCGTATGTAATTGTACACAAGCTGTAACAATAAGGACAACTTGAACATTGACTGTGAATGTGCCCATGCACACGCCCACACACAACATACACACAGTGTATGTACACATACCCACAGGACACATATGCACACAATTTATGCTCCATGTATGACTGCTTTATGCACACATACAGTACCCTGACACACACACACACACACACACACACACACACACACACACACACACACACACACACACACACACACACACACACACACACACACACACACACACACACACACACACACACACACACACACACACACACACACACACACACACACACAGCAGCCAGGGACCAGTGACCAGGGCCAGGTCTGTGAGCTCTGTCAGACAAAAGTTGCACAGTTGAGAGAGGACCAGGACGGATTAGCAGTCGAACCACGTAGCACCACTCAACCCAGCCCCAAACACCAGCCTCACCACAGCACTGCACTAAGACAATCAAAAACAAATACACCCAGCAAGCTACTTACAAAACCACTCAATACTTCTGTCTGAAAGTGAAATTCCTGGACACAGTCCCAGTGCGTTTACGTCCCTGACAGGCTCAAAGAGTCCAGTTGGACTACATACACCTCACACTGAGCTGCAAGTTAAGCCATGTGTTTGGCCCGTCCAATTCCCCCTTTGTGGCACATACTAAATGTGAGTTAGAGCTTTGTGAAGTTGTTTTTACAGCGCTAACGAGGTTATTCTTAACCACTTATTAAACCAGCATATTAAATAGCAGCAATAAAAATTTGATTTTCTTTTTTGATTATTATTTTCATTCTTTTGAAATGATTCACCTATATGATGACATGCCAGGGTTAATGTGGTTAAGTAACACTACAGATTGACAGAGTATGAACTTGTGTGGGCCCAAGGGAAAATGTTAGTTCTACTGCATGATGTAGTTGGACATTAATAAGCATGACAGTGAAGGTTAATTCCTAAGAAATAAAAAAAAACGGTTGCAGTGCCAGCCAGTGAACAGGGTCGGCAAGGGGGCTGCTCATGAGTTAGTCATCACAACATGAATCCCCCCAGGGATCAATAAAGGTTGATCTCCATCTTTGACATTCACTTCCATACTCATGTGTGGAATCATACATGTGTCGGGCAGAAACCTTCTATCTCCATCTTTCAACTTTTTATGTTTTTTATGTAAATTAATGCCCTACTTCATCATACAAGAGTGTCGCACAGAAGTAGTGAAAATAGACAATCTACAAGCTCACAACACCTCACGATTCAAGGCTTGATCTTGAAGAGCGGAGCTATTTTCACTATTTTAAATAGTTTTTTTTATAATAATCAAAAATTAACGCGTTTGGACAGACAAGATTTCCACTTAACAGCGACGATACTCAACGTTCAACCCGATCTACTCGGTTAGCAGAGCGCTAACTGTCAAGAGTGCGATCATATTGCAAACGAAAAATCTATTTGACCTGTACAGTACCAAAAAAAAAATCACATTTTAGGAAACAACCATTTAGTTTTTGATTAACTTCAAATTTGCAACACCTAGTTAAAAAGTTTGTTGATACATATCTGTCTTTGTACTTTACTGGTCCATACAGTACATTTCATTTTAAAGGACCACAATGGAAATAAGCTTTTAACTTTTATCCTTGAGGTGGTGTGTAACTGTATGTATTATTGTTACCTATCGTTAACCCCTCACCCTAAATGTAACTAGTACAAAATCTTATTAACAAAGTTTTGCAAGACTTGTATTAATCATATTAAAATGACCCTTTTCCTGCATGAGGACATTAATCTTCTGATTATAGCCTACTGTCCTCGTGAGTTTTTTTGGGGACACACGCACACTGGCACACTGCAGGCTCACTCTCACACGCGCACACACGCACACGCACGCGCACACGCACACACACACACACACACACACACACACACACACACACACACACACACACGCGCACGCACGCACGCACGCACGCACGCGCACACACACACACACACACACACACGTGTATAATTCTGCGAGCAAATCCCCAAAGTGGTAATTATAGTCAAACGTTTTGACATTTTTTGACTGGTTTCAGGGAAGTGATGTTATTTTCGCATGTGGAGCGGATGTGCTGAGCGTGTGTCATAACCTGTTAGGAGGAGGCCGGGTTGGTGCCTCTCTGCCAGACAGCTGGAGGCGGCCAGCAAGGCTGTCACCCGCGCCTATCTCTGGGTCCGGGGCAGTGCGGCCACCGCGCGCCCCAGAGCTGTGACAGTGACAGGATTCACTTAGCCACTAGGCTGCCTCAGGAAACCTCCACGTCAGCATCACCAGCTAGCTACTCAGCATCTGACTGACAGCGATACATGCACACAGTCAAATCCTCTGCATTCATTTAACTCTGAGAGTGTACAAATGGATATATTAACACTGAGGACTTCACTGTGCAGCAAGGACACCCACTGACTGCCTAAACTAGGCAGTTTTTACTGCGGTTAGACTGTATATTTCCTTTCTTTACTCTGTAGATTTTACTGTCCATATTTATGACAACACTGTACATATACTTATTTTTATACACAGGCCATATATTCCACCAGGCTATGTATTGTAAAAGAAAAAACAATTACCGGGTATAGATTGTATATTTCTCACTATCCACTATGGATTGACAGTTCACATTTACCCACATTACTCAGGCCCGGCTTAACGCACAGGTTTTAGGGGCTGCAGCCCGGGGCACCAAGCTCGGGAGTATTGCAACTAATGGCCCTGATACTGTCCGGGGGCTGCTGAAATAGAGCTAAATCGTTGCCGAAATGCGTCGGCAGCACCCCTCACCCTGCTGATGAAGCAGCAGCATGACACTGCCATGACAACTGAAATCCCCCTGCAGGATCAATAAAGTCTGTCTGTCTATCTATCTACAGACTGACCTGTTTACCATGGGTGATGAAAACAAGATCTAATGATAGAGGAGTTTCCACAGGAGTAAGATCCACTTCATAACACACTGTACCATGTCAGCAATACACTGACAGGGAATCCCTGCAGGACTATACAGTTTCCTTCTCCCGAGGGAGTTCCTCCGAGTTAATCTATCAAAAGTGCTAAAATTGTATTTTCTTGTTGCCTTTCTGAATAAAATAAAGGCTATGGGTATGTGATGAACACATTTTCACCTGGCATTCGTCAATTTCTTCATATTGTCTAACCTTGGGAATGGGCGTCAGCCCTCACCAAGATTTGGGTTGAAGTGCATGACCTGGATAAACGATTAATGCTAGGGTGATAATATAATAATATGCACCCCCCCCCCCCCCCCCCCACACACACTTTTGCTTTTCTCAAATCGCAACAGGCATATTACGGTACAGTGTATGTAGAAGCTTGAGGCTCTTGTGATGCACTGCATGCTCTTACAGTGGGTCAGAGGTACAGACAGCATGCACCTTTAACTCTATGTTCTCAAAGGATTCTGTGATATGGAGAAATAATATGTTATATAGAAAATACTGATGATGTACTATCTACATTTAGGAACATATTCTAATGTTTCTCTACCGGAGTCAAGTCATTGGAAAATGAGACCATGCCATGAGTCTGCATTAGCATAATGAGACATAATTACTCTGATCTTGCACTTTGTAAGTCACCCTGGGGCATCTGCTAAATGCCTAAAATTCTAAATTGTAATTGTGACATTGACTAACCTTGTTTGTGCTACTAAAATTTGACTGAAAAATAAGGTGCTCCTGGTCTAGTAAACATATTTTATGAGTACATCAAATTGAGGATGACAGATAAATTAAAACAAGCAGCCTTTGATTGCCACCAATTTCCTTTGTAGTACAAACAGATCAAATCAAAATTAAAAACAGTATCAAAAACATCCAGTAGGTCAACCTGAATAGCCCTAGAGGTCTGATGGTAATGGATTTTTTGACAGCATATTTGCATAGCAATTTGAAGGCAAAATTTGCCTGTATCAGTACTTAATTAGGCCTCTGCCGGCGACAGCCATGGCTGGAGGAAATCTGTTTTTGGGTTGTAAGTTGTAAGTCCTGATGTACATCCTTGACCTCTGACATTTGACCACCAAATTCTAATCAGTTTATCCTTGAGTCCAAGTGGATTGATGGATGGATGGATGGATCAATGGACGGACGGACGGACGGACGAGAATCATCCTAGTCTCTACCACTTCCACTTTTGTCCCATTACAGCATAGAACAGGCGAGAATGCTGTCAAGGGCTTTGCACAGCACATTGTTTAAATCCTGAATGTACAAAGCACAAGCTTGAAGCTTGTCAGTCTGTTACACAACTGTCCTAGGATTAGGACATAGTAAAGATAGATTAGATTTAGTTTTCTCCCTGTGTCCCATTTTACAGTTTTTATTACTCTGAGTATCTTTGTATGTACCTCCGTCCGTCCGTCCGTCTGTCCGTCCGTCCGTCCACTTGGACTCAAGGATTAACTGATTAGAATTGGGTGAAAGGTAAACGGTCAAGGCCACTGTGATCTTCAAATACGTTTAATAAATTCCTTCAAAGTCTTCACTACAGTACATAATTACTATACGAGTCTGGACAGACATGAATGTAAACTGCAACTGTTTGGCGGAGGCATACATCCGCAATGCAGTATTTCTATTTTTATTTTTGTATTGAATATTGTATAAAATATTTTTTGCTGTTTGAAATTGGACCTTGAAGGCTGAATAAAACATTCTGCTCCTCATACACAAGGTACTGAAGGATACATTCACTAATGATGCTTGAAGAGTCTGTTTATGTCTTTGGCACACCCTGTTAAATACACTGTAAGTGTTGTGTTAAGGTTTATGGTTTAGTATTTCAGAATATCATACTGTAGCAATAGTACCAACTTCTAAAATGAAGCCTTATTGAACCGTAGTGGTTCATAAACTTTATGGTTTGCTCATTTGTCCCCTAAATTGGGCTGTTTCCAAATTCGAACCTTCCGTACACCACATTAATACAAGAACACCAGCCAGGTTGACACAAACGCACATTAATGTATCATTAACTACACCCACACAGAGACAGCAAATGGGCTATCTGTTTAAACCCGATGAAAATTCTAATTATGTAATCTATTCAATGTGGGGAGCTGTTTACGGCATCTCCACGAGCATATTTCATTCTTTCATTAGCTGATCTGTATTGCAAACCCTCCACCTAGGACATTCTTCTTTTAACCGCCGGGGTTGTTTAGCACAATTGCGACATTGCTCTCTGGTGTGTGATTGAAGTGGCTGCTCAACAATCGAGGTGAGATGAATGAAAGGATGTTCCTCTTTGCTACACACAGTTTATACACACATCTAAACTCAAAGGACCATAAAGGAAATAACTCAAGCTTTTTTTTGTGTTTTATCCTTTTGACAGATACAGTATATCCTACAGATATGTTTATGTATATGCAATAAAAACATCAGTCAATCAATCAAACCATGCTACTCCAGATCTCACCACTGTATTGACATTTCAACCTCAACCATAACGCATCAATGTGACCCACTGTGAGATTAAATATCTGATGGGGTTTTTTCGGCTTGGGACGACACGTATGAGGAAGTATGACAGACTTGTTTAGTTTGTGTGCTATAAATGTGATGCTGTTTGTTCTATGTTTACTTTGATATCTGAGTAAATAAAACTATGGTTCTGCACTAGGCTGTTACATGTTATTGAGGATGCTATTGTGTTGATACAGTAGGACTGGGAGATAAAAAACTAATGTAATACAACGCATGGTATTATGGGTAAGAGTTGATGCAAATATCTCACACTTTCAAGACTAGTTTAGAGAGAAAGCCCTCCAGGATCTACTTACAGTAGCAATCAAAACATTAAATGTTGCATGCATTGGCATAACTTCAGTTGGTCTGAAATCAGTAAAACACAGTCAGAAAATACAACTTTTATACTATTTGTTTATATTCGTTATTTTCATGATGTTATAAACAGACAGGAATGGTCGAAATGCATTTCGGCACTTCTACCGACCTATAGGCTGTCGCTTGCCGAAAAGAACAGGTCGAGCGATGTGTAACAATCGCGTTGTATGTATGACATGAATAACGTATTTTCAACATTATAAAGACACATTCATTAAACTAAGTGCACAGTAAAGTCCTTGTATAAATCATCTTACCAGTTTCTGGTGAAACACTGCTGTTACTGCAACAAAGTGAGTGCTAGTCTGGAACAAAGGCTCTCTTGCATAAAGCCCACCTGTCACTATTGGATCTGATAAACAACAAGAAGGCTTTTTTATTTGGCGGCAGGAAAGCAAAAGATGAGCCAGGAGAGAGAAGACATACTGTAGAAGATAAGGAAACATGAGGGACAGCTAGTATTGGATGTGAGTGCTGCTGAATTATCAGACGTGCACGGCCAGGGGGAACAAAATGACTGCTGTGGAAACTTTTCCCTGACAACTTAATTTTGCATTTGAGTCCTCGCTCCATTGACAGTGACTTCAGAGATTAGAATATTATTCTAATGTCCTTGCAAGCCAATGTGTCTGATACAGCACTAATATACAAAATAATAAAAACTAGGAATTGACAAAAACTAGGAATTGACTAAAGCTTTTAGTTAACTGAAATGAAAATAAAAATGAGGCTTTACAAAAAGCAACAACTAAAACAGAACTGAAACTGTTTTGTGTGATTACAAAACTAACTAAAAGTAATTAAAATCATTGAAAAAAAATCTTAGTTTTAAAACCTTTAAAAAAGCAGATCTACAAGCTCATAGCATGTCGCATCGCTGTCGTTGTGAGCTTGTAGATCTGCTATTTTTCGGACCTTGTTGAATTTTGCCCCTGACTATTCCATATTATGATGAAAAACTAAAATTAACTAAAACTAAGTCTTTAAAAAAAAAAAAAAAAACTAGCAAGCCAAAACTAATTTAAACTAACTAACTGAGATTGAAACATAGAGTCAAAACGAAATACAAATAAAAACTGAACATTTCAAAACTATAATAACCTTGGCTGATATGCAAAGGATATGAGACCCTCCAAAGACCGGCAGATGTAGAGAGATGATGGAAAGTTGAACGGGGGAAGAAGAGGACAGATAATGGACAGAGAGAAATACACACTATAAGACAGAGGGAGAGATAACAGGAAAAGAGAAAAGGCCACTGAGGAACAAGTAAACAAAATAAGCTAGCTGCTCTGTGATAATTCAAGATTCATATCTTGGTGTGGTACCTCAGCAAGGGATCAGTTTGAGGACGCTCCCTCAGAACAGTAGAGGATTGCACAGAACCAACCACAGCCTCCAGGCCTCCAACTCACTCTCCAAGAGTTCACACTTCACATCATCAAACCCCTGGAATAGATCAACTATTCATCTGCTGCATCAGAAGAACTGAGATACCACCTCTCCATTATAATACCAGTGAAGCAGTCCAGCCTCTGGTGACAAGATTGGTGACCTTCAATTCAGCTTAAAAACATTACAGGAGAAATATACTTCCAAATTGGCCAATGGATACATTTCTTTGGGGGGGGGGGGACATGCTGTGCTAGTACTTTTTATTGTAATGAAACTCTCCTCCCAAACCAGTCAGAGGGCCATTAATGGAACAAGCTAATTACTTAGTTGGCCTTAATATTCACTCTGATAACAGTGAGGCCAAGAGAGCGAGCGTGAGAGAACCTTTCAAGTGAATAGATTTGTTCCCTCTCATTACAGAGGATTAACCCCTTGCTGTGTCCCACGAACTTCGTCCTGTCTACGCACACTCGTACGCGGGCATGGAGCACATTAGATTGACAGCATAACGTAATTGCATTGAGATCTGTGCCACTCGCGTGGCAGGCCATTAGCCGTTGCGTCTTGTTACTCATGGGGGGCTTGTGACGTGTATTGTCAGGTTGAGTGGACCTTCTAGCAACCTTCCCCAGTTCCCCAGTCCTCCATTCTGCAGCCTCATTGTCGTGAGTGGAACCTGCCAGGGGGCTTTAGTGATTCAGACAAGGTTTTCCTGCTAGTAAGGGTTCATGATGCCATAATGAGACCCGGGCTTATTGCTGTCATTAATCACTCAAAGGTCCACAGCACTCATTCAGGCAGAGAGGATAAATAACCCTCATCTGCGTCATGCGGACCCCCCCCCCCCCCAAGCAAAGAAATGTAAAAGCAATTGACATTTTGGGGGGTTTCTGAGAACTCCCTGTTGTATTTCACAACAGATCACAGGGAATTTATTGGCCTTCTAATACCATTTTCTGTGATGAAATAATGACCATTGCAGACAACGGGGTGAAATCAATTCCAGACTTGTTTGTGGTAATTCAGAGCCAGTGACAGTTCTGCAGGCTGGACCGTTCTCCTGTTGGACCATTCAGCGATCCATCTCAGATTTACAGCTCAGTGGTGATTAAACACAGTGGTTGAAAGTAACTGAGTACATTTACCCTACAATGTTTAGGTACTTTTACCTTGAGCATTAGTTTTTTTTATACTTCACTTTTTACTCCACTACAATTATTTGAATGTGTTACAATATTTTACAATGTTAAATATATGTTACAATTATAAAAGGGGCACGGTGGCGCAGTCGGTAGCACTGTCGCCTCACAGCTAGAAGGTCCTGGGTTTAATTCCCGCCGGGGACGCTGTGGGCGCTGGGGGCGTGTTCTCTCCTCCGCGTCATCAGTGCCCATACCCTAGGTGGGGTTGGTGAAAGTGCCTTTCTGTGTGGAGTTTGCATGTTCTCCCCGTGTCTCCTAGGGTAGTTAATACCCTCACAAAAACATGCAGTAATCCTCACTATACTGCCTCCCCCTGGTCAGCCAGGGCGCCTGATGGAGGGGAAAGGAACTGGTTGGAATAACGTGTTCCTTCCACGCGCTACGTCTAACCAGGGAACCTCCCCCTGTCGGGTGATAAGAAGCGGCCTGCTTGCTCCTCATGCATTGAAGGAGGCATGAGCTTCAGCTTGGGCTCTCCCTAGGCTGGCAGAGGGAGAGTAGCGCCCAGGATTACATAGGCAATTGGCACTGGGTGAAAAAATATGGGTTACAAAATCGTGGGATAAAAAATATATTAAAAAAATAAAAATAAAAATATGTTACAATTTTATACTTACTATCTTTTTTTACAAAGATTGAAATATGTAAGTATATTTTGATGCACTACTTTTGTACTTTTACTCTAGTAAAATTTTGTATGCAGGACTTTCACTAATAGAGTATTTCTATATTCTCGAAATCTACTTCTTCCACCACTGCTGAGCGGTGATTAAACAACAGTTATAGCGCTCAGCCCTCAGGTTGCATTGTGGGGTGGGAGGCTTCATCTCATCACATCAGTGTAGCAATGAAGCCTCTGAAACAAAAAATAAATAAACAACTCTCTCTCTCTCTCTGCAAATTTCAGCTGCCTGACGCCTGAGATGAATGCGAAACAGGCGAGGGAGGCGCTTTTAAATCTCAAAATGACTGAGCTGCCACAGGGAAGCGTGAGTCTGACTGTGAGGTTATTCATCCCTGTGTGGTGCTGGGACTGGGAGGCCAACACGGACGGTTTTAACGACTCTCTGTTGGAGAGCGCTCTGTGACGCCTGTCACGCCAGGATTGTTGTGAGAACACATTGTTCTCCAGCAATGAACGTCCCCTTTGCACACCAGAGTCTGTATTAGTGTACATGTACACAGCTCTGACAACGCCGGTCAAAGTTGCCAGGGCCAAGCTGGAACAGGAAAGAAAGAAATGACTCAATATTGTCAATTTCCTCAGTAAAATCCAGACTGTTCATTTAACTCATGCATAAAATCTTTTATACTCTCAGTTAATTGACACACTGGGTTTTACCGTGTAGCACACCATTCATATCTCTATTCACTATAATGGAGTATCTAAATTATTTCACTGTGCAAACTAAACTGTTTATGCTGCTGGGCGTCGGGAATTGTTAATACTGTGGATGTTTTCAAAGCTACTCTGTGTTGTCTCTGGTCATCATTTAACTAAACAGAGCACACAGCAAACAGTGAGACCCTCAATCCTAATTTAACTCAGAGAGTTAAAAGAGTTTTTGCATTCTCAGAGTTAAATTAATGATGAGGATTCTACTGTGTACTGTGTTAGTGTGAATAATCAGCCTACGGTGATAGTTTGATAGAAATACTTGCATGATTACACATTTGACAACACACAATAACCTATGTAAAGGACTTCTCCGCAGATTTTCAAAAATCATCTTCACTTCACTTAATTTTCATGTTCATTTTCTTATCTAGATTATGATTAATAGAATATTATAGGCACTTAATTGGTAGTCAGTACAGCCATGGTCTTTTTGCCTTAAAGCTGCAATCCAGAACTAATTTTAATGAATAAAACATTATTTTACTACAATATAACCAACACGTCTGCAGCAGTTGTAGGCGGATTCCCTGCACTTCCATTAAGAAGTTTAGATCCTGGTGTTGGGTAGGACGCCTACTGTTGACAAGTACTACTGCCTGACGCTTATAAGTGCGAGTGGTAGAAATGTAGTCTCTCACATGGGAGACCAGGATTTGAATCCGTTTATTAGTGTGAATGTACGTGTAAACATTGACCTTCTTCACGGTCATTCAGTCATATCGAATCTGAATCTGTTACACAGCACTATAAAATCCAGATTCATAAATATGTGGGTCTGAAAAGGCATCCACCAGCTTGTAAAAGTCCCTCTGCCAGAATTCTATATTAGTCAGGGGAGTCTTTCATGGCACTTTTCCACCGCATGGCATCAGCTCAACTCGACATGCCTACTTGCATTTTTGTTGGGCAAAAGTAATTCCCACTACCTGGTAATTTTTTGTATCACCTTCGCTGAGGTTCCAAGCGAGCTGAGGTGATACCAAAAGGTGACGTGAAAATACTACCGACTACTGATTGCCAGAAAGAATCCTCACTAGTGTGATCGCTGGTCTACGGACTCCCCTACTGCAGTGTTTCCCAAACAATGGCTAACAACGTGAGCTTGTAAATCGCTATTTTCACTATTAAATAGGGCTTAAGTGTTTAATTCATAATGTATTTTTGTATGTTTTGGCCCCAGTAAGACATTAAGACATATAACGGGTACTCTGACAACGGGTACAACCAGTATTGCATTTCCAACTTGCATCGTTCTCGATTGCATCGTTCCCGAGTAGTCTAGTTTTCACAAAGCACAAAGACTGTATGGGGGTCCCTGGCACAAAATCTTTTCAGATGGGGATCCAAATCAAATCAAATCACTGACATTGAGGGAGTCCTATTTGTAATGATACAAGCAGTGTAGTGGAAACGCACTATGAGTTTGGTTGAGTTTATTTTGATTGCAAATAACCCACACATTATGCAAACATGGAGGATAAAACACAATAAAGTCCAGGACTTATTTCCATTGTGGTCCTCTGCTAATTAAACGTAAATATAATTGTCCCCAGCAACCCCTCTCCCTGTGGTTGTTTAGCAGAGAGAATGCTCTATTATACAGCTACAGCAGGCCGTGGACTGTGGGCTATGTTCTCACAAAATCTGTTTAGCAGACAGTTTAATAAAATGCAGGAGGCAAATCTATTGTCCGCTCCGAACAATAAGAATATCAGGGACACATGTGACTTGCATTTCTGACCCAGTTGGCATAGAAAAAACATCAAAGATCCAAGCAAAGTGCTTGTGTTGTTGTGTCCTCAGTTCAGTACAAAGATGCTTTAGTCCTTTCTTGAATTATGCCTTTTGGTAAGAGCAATAGAGAGTAAAACAGCCACAGAAAAGGTATCATTTCACTGCAACCCAAGTGGAGAGAATACACAGTAAAACTCCTCAGTGTTCATTTTAGGGCTGCATGATATTAGGAAAACATGCAAAATGCGATAACATTGTTGAATATTGCAATGACGATATGACTCGCTATA
Organism: Gymnoscopelus braueri; assembly: GCF_963280865.1. Taxonomy (NCBI): domain Eukaryota; kingdom Metazoa; phylum Chordata; class Actinopteri; order Myctophiformes; family Myctophidae; genus Gymnoscopelus; species Gymnoscopelus braueri. The sequence goes on along the minus strand of NC_137613.1, from coordinate 28,403,142 downwards.
AGTAAACAAATATTGAAGTATACAGTTTGAATGGCTTTCTGCCTTAGGATTGCTGCTAACATAGAACCCAGACTATGAAACGCCTACTGTATGCACACACTGAAAAAAGGACTGAAGACAATGCACTTGACTACAGCTGCTGCTGACAATGAATATATACCACCAACTTAGCAATACAGTTTCTCACTTTTCCCCTTAAAACATGTTATTCTAATCTAAACAAAAACATCCTTTATACATGGATTGTTGAAAAGAATAAAAACCTGAAAATAAGTTAGATAATTAGCAGGGCTCAGAGTGGTTGGTCAAATGTATTGATATGCAGATTGTGAATACATGGCACGTAAATATACAATTTATCAGAGTTCATGATGCAGTCTTTTGCAATATGTATATTGCACATGTTGATACTGCGATGACGAACTATTTTCAATACATTGTGCAGCCGTAGTTAATTTATCCTTTGCTAGGGTCCATTTGGTTACATTTGTACATTCTCACAGTTAAATGAACACTGAGGATTCTACGGCAAAGGTAGACATAATGGCAGGTCAAGAGAAGAGCCAGAAGAGATAAGTGTCTGAATGGGCCAGTAATGACCTTTATCAGTGACACATGCTTCTGACGTGATAAGACGTGGAGACAGTCTCAAATCAGAGCCTCTTTACTCCCATCACACTGCCAAGGAATTTAATCCTTTTCCTTCCGCTGGTCTAGATAGTACCGTGTCCACAGATAGCCTTGTCTGCACACATCAAGACCTTTCATACTTGTGTAACTAGGGGCTATTTAAAGGCATCAAAACCGAGAGCGTGCTCTCTCTGGGATGGGGCCTTAATGGAGTACATATGGAGTACAGCAATCTGATTATAACAAATACGGTACTCTCTGATTGTACTGTGAGTGTGCATGAGTTATGGAAACAACATTTTCCAAATGTAATCATGCTACAATTCACATTGAAAACAGTGAATCTGGTAAACAATAATCTATGAGATATTATGTTTTGAATAACTTTTTTCTTCAGGGATCATAATGTCTCAGATACACATGTTTTCTGTTAACTTTTTTTGCTATTTAATTGATATTCTAGTGCAGTGCCTGTTCGGAGTGGGCAAATTATTACTTGAGATACAAGGTATGTCTGCTTGCAATGTTCTGGAGAACCTCTCATCTGATCGACTTCACTTTCCAAACTTCACTCCCTTTGGTCCTCAACAATACACCTGTGTGTAGTGTGAAGTCGATTGGATGAATGGTTCTCGAGATATGTGAAGGACACACACACACACACACACACACAGCACGCGCGCTAATTTAACACACCTGCTGAAATTCCCACTGAAATTTCAGTGACACCCATGTTGTTTCATTATTCACTCTGATAAGACATATGTAAGTTGAATCATTGGCAGTAGCCTTAATACATATTTTAGTATGGAAGCTGCAGTGTGTGACTATTTTATATTTTCTTTAAATTATGTTTTGAAAACAACATTCCTAAACTCTCTTACTTGGCATGAGAGGATTTGGTCTTTTATATCTTCATAAAGAGAAATCCAGATGTTATTTTACATAACTTGACGGCACAACTTATCTTCATGTCAGGCACTGGTTACATTATGACATCAGCCATAAACAAAAATAGACGTCTCTTTTGTATTGCTGTCCAGCCACTGAAAGCAGTGGGGAGACCTTCATAACGACTTTGGCTGCAGAGAGCAGAGGGTTTGCAATCCCTTCCACTTCTAAATGAGACTGCCACAAAAGCATGCGAAAGCGCATGCAAGAAAATAAATGTGGCAGAGCGTCAGGCGGCTGGAAAACTGCCTCACTGTTGAGTTATAATCCACCCACCCGTCCAACGCCCCCACACCCTGCCACCCCACCCTCGCTGAGCTCACACAGTCATCTGTGAGCACAGCGAGGGTCCAGATAACAACCCCCCCTCCTTACCCTTTTTGGAGACTCCGTGACGCTAAATCTGTGCACCCCATGACACTTCCGTGACAGCATACTGCTTTCGTGCACCAGACAGAATCTCAAGCCTGCCTCAGGTTTGGCATTTGTGTTTTAGTATTAAAGAGTGAGGGAAGCACATTTATTGCTCCAGTTTTTTTAAAGAACGTTAAGTTCCTGGAAAAGCAAAAGCCCACATCCTTTGTATTAGCAGGTCACTGTTCCACATGTTTTATGTGCTGGGTTATTCATGTGTGTGTTTGAATGGAATCAATTTAATCCAGCTTCGAGATAAGGAACCGAGGGGAATCCAAGAGCTGCGTGCCACGTCACCCTCCTCCCCCTGAGACTGTGACAACTTGATGCTCTCATGTGTCAACACTGGCTAATAAATCACCAAAAAGGGCTCAGCATGACCCCGCCCTTAAACTCTGTATAAGCAGTGTCAATGACTGAGTGAGATATTTGGTTTTGTCCTTCCAAAAAGGACATTTTGAAAAAGTCTGCAGTGGTGTGGAGGAGTCAGGAATGGAGCTGTGTGTGTGTGTGTGTGTGTGTGTGTGTGTGTGTGTGTGTGTGTGTGTGTGTGTGTGTGTGTGTGTGTGTGTGTGTGTGTGTGATTGTGTGTGTGAGAGAGAGAGAAGAGCAGAAGGAGGAAGGTGCAGAACCTGATCTTCTACATTAAAGTGCGTCAAGCGATAAGTTATCTTCATTAAGAGCAGCACTATGCTTGTAAATGAATCTCAAGAACAAAACATACCAGATGTTCACCTTAACCCCTGAGGGTCTTCTACTGTACTGTATGTACCACATCCTGTGATGTAACACTGTTATGTGCTTGCACATATGCGCACCTCAGTCTCTCCAGCACCCTAGCAGACAACACCAGCCTTTTGCTCTAGTTTTCTTTTTCAGTTCAGTTATGATGGACCTGGTAGTAAGTATTGGTTTTGCCGTTTTTATTAGCTAGTTTATTTTTTCAGTTTTGTTCTGGTAGTTTATGGGAGACGTATTATTTGAATTTGAATTTAAAACAAACCTAATGCAAGTGAGACCTGACTCTGTCCTATTATGTTGTAGCCAGGTTTAAAGGGCCATAACAAACAGTAAAATCCTGAGTGTTAATTGAACCCTGATTAATTAACCACTTAAGCCCTAATTTATGCTTTTTGTGTTGCGTGCAAATAGCCAATCTACAAGCTCACAAGGCGTCTCGATGTGATGACATTCTCAAAATATTAGTCTCTCAGCCAGGCAAAAGCCAGGCAACTTTTCAACAATCTTCGAATGCTACAGAAGCTGTCGTCTGTCATTTCTGTTCATGAAATATATTTAAAAAATATCTTTATAAAAAATGAAATCACTTCTGCTAAGCAGCAAGCGAGACCTAATTAGATTTACAGTCGGACTTATGTAATTGCTAAGGCGAAAGTGAATTGGCGGGGGCGGTGCGACATCTGCTTTATTTTCTCATTTTCAGGGATTCCCATTTATAGACGTTTAGGCGGAATATAGGGACGCCAGCTTGAAGTGGTTCATTCATTAAACTCTAGCTCTCATTTTTACACTCCCACTCCTTTTAAAACGCACCTGTTAGCCCTCTCGCTAATGTGCGTGCTCAGAAAACACAGCGTCATGATGATCATCTGGAGGGACTCTGTGCCAAGGCCGTGGAACCTGATGAAAGGCTTTACAGAAACCAATTAAGCACAGACAGTCAGTGCAGGATCGCCTGAATCAGCATATTGCGGAGAGCAAGGGGTTTTATAACTCAAGTCCACAAGAATGAAAATGCTAATTGCTATAAGTAGCATGATCATACTCCGCTAGGAGCATCTTAGATTATTACGGAGAGAAAAGGCTTCAATACGCTGTCCTTTGATCCATCGCAGCAACAACAAAGTTGTTTGGCTGCATAATTTCCTAGACCAATAGCTTCATCTCTGCCCAATAGAACGGTGTTATTTCTCCTGCCGTTATCCCAGAGTGGTAATAATTACCTCCTGTGTCTACTGAGAACATCTCATAAATGAGCGGAAGAGAAATTCTGAGCTTACTGGAGCTCTGGGCAGCAACAGATGATGCAATAAAACACAAGTGTCTGGCAATAAGATATTTCATTCGGAGATGTTTTGCATACAAGAATGAAAAACGTGTTGCGCTGCACATATTGTGTCGATACGGTACTGTACTGGAAGCAGAGAGTAAGAAGATATGAGTCTAGAGTGCTGGAGGGATGGGAGATGAACTGAGATTCTTCATACATATCTGCTTTCATAATTTCTGCTCTCATAAAGCAGATAATATCTACTTCATGACAGATTATATAACTATCTACAATGCCATATACTGTCGCAGTGTGTGCAATCTTCTTGTGCTAAAATGGCATTTTATCATACTTAAACAAGTCTTCATCTAATTAAAGAAGTTATTAGAAATGACAGTTACACAGATTCTATTGTAAACTCATTAAATGTGTTGTTGTTGTAATAATGCTGTCCTGTATAATTTATAGGTTCATCAAGCCCCGAAAGTGTATTTCGATATTAGGACCAGTTTGGCCGCCAACTGCAATTATGTTTCTTACAGTACATAACAAATAGATGCAGACTGCTCAGTGCTCAGGGGGGGAACATCGCATCACGGCACATTGTGAGCTTGTACATAGGCTATTTTCGGCACGGGCCACCCTCATACGACCAAGTGTAAATCAGGGTTAAGCTATGACCGCATTCTTTCCCAGGCATTAATTTTTCTGTGTGCGCTGACAGACTCTTGACACTACAATGGACCAAATGCGTAATTTCACATCATGACAAGCACAGTGAAATGCAATAAAACAGCAGAAATCTCAGCGAGCTCGACAGCATGGCAGCAGGATACATGCTTCCCCCGCGCGCCGATGATGTCACAACGTCACATGACTCATCGGTTTGTGTCTCATTACCTTTGGCTGCAGCCAAAGTTCGATTATGACACACCTCGGCGGAGTTTGGCATTCAGCTTCCATCCCCCGAACCAGGTAGAGCTTGCCAACTTAGCCAAGGGACGACACATCTCCACGTCAACCTTTACCAGGTGCTGCTACCCCCCACTACTGCGCTGTCACACACACACACACACACACACACACACACACACACACACACACACACACACACACACACACACACACACACACACACACACACACACACACACACACACACACACACACACACACACACACACACACACACACACACACAACCATGTCTTCCTGACTTTGTCTCAGATCTCAAGGTGAACACAGTCAGTCAGAACACAAAATCTTCTGTTAAACCAGAGAATTCTGACTTTAGAGCAGCAAACACCCCAAGAAACAGAAAGGAATTAAACTCAGATCAAAGCTAGTTTAAATCTAATCAGACTTGGAGCAGGACTTGAAGAATTGAATTGAAGAGCCCCCCTCCCAAAAAGAACCAGGGGAATTAATCGTCCCCTTAATCTGAGATAATACCTTTCCATTGTCTGTGACAGGGAGCAGATGAGTGGCATATATCTTAGGATTCAAACAGGGTTGTGCCGATGAAAACAGACACTCAATCTGCCATTAAATGAGCCTTCAGCCTCCAAGGTCCCATTCACATCCTTGGTCACAGAATACTGTGTTGTACACTTCCCATTAACCTGCTGTGTAGAGGCAGTGACACCTGCTGTAAACACACTGCCTCTTTACTCTACTCACTGCATGTCTATCAATGCACCTTTGCAAATACTAGTGCAGTACGATTAGTGGCTAGGATGCACCCCGGTTCGGGAGAACCACTGATCCAACCGACTTCACACTCGACACTGCATTGACATGGGGTGTCAGCAATGCACACGCCTAGTATAAAGGCAATTAGTTGAGTGGTTCCAGAGATATGTGAAGGACAGACACGCATACAGAGATCACGTTGCGTCATTTGAGGGCAGCAGCCTTCGTTCGCAGACAACATCGCGCCATATCTCGTAATTTGCTGGCAATGTCCTGTCACACACACACACACACACACACACACACACACACACAAGTGCAAGCACCTGCACTCCAGGCAAATCTAGCTAAATCACGCACGCACGCACACACACACGTACAGAAGTGCATAAACATATCAAGGGAAAATAAACAAAAGCTCTCTCACACATGCACTCTATCCATGCACATGCACATGTATACACACACACTCAAGACAAAGCCGACCCATCTGTCGACTGTACTTTGGGTATGCGACTCCCTGTGCTTCTGTTTTGACTTCAAATTGCTGCCTGCTGTTCATCTTCCTACCGCCGTTCCTCATTTTGGGAGGAGATGAAAAGGACTCTGCCTCTCGTCTCTGAGTACCGTACCGTACCGTACTGAAGGCCCCACAGGACCAGCCTCAGGGGAGGAGGTAAGTAAAGATTTGAAGTAACAATGTGAGCAGGAGACGCTGCCTCCTAATGATGAGTGGTTAGAGCCATACAGCACAAAGATCCACTTCAAAACAAACCATCAACACTGAAGTTATGGATTTAAGTGAGATGGGTCAAAGCGGAGGCCCAAGCACCACACAGCACTAAATGCTGTCTGCATCGAGGGCAAATAACACTTATCATCATTGGAGGCCTGGAAGAAAATGTGCCTCAATTGTTGCCAATTTAGAGGGTGATTGTGGGATTATGTGATTATGGATAGCGCTGTCTCCATTGTAATGAACTGATGGCAGTCAAACTATGCAAAATACAAGAGAACGGAAGCTACTTGCTAGCTAAAAGTGAAACTTTTGTTATTGCTATAAAGGCGCTTATCTCTATAGCAGCGCCTATAGAGCAGGTGACAAGCCTACTGTATACTATATGGAAGGATAGATATACTGTAAAACATGGAGCTGTTTCAACACACGTTTCAACCTCAGCGCTTTTATGCTGCCTGAGGATGAGCGCTGCTGCTCAGTTTTTTGTCGCACTAATTAGTGTATCACTTTTCGCAGGCAAGGAAACTGCCAAACTCTTGTATCTAGTATTATACTCTGTGCCACATTCGAAGCCTGTGTTCCCCACAGTTATTTGGCGTGGATATCATCGGAATCTGAATAAATAGTACAATGTCAAAACCATATTGGCTTTAATTATTTTTTTTCCTTTCGGTTTCTGAAATGTGATGCCAATTCCCCCCATTCCTCCCAGGACACCTAAGAGAGAATACATTTTGATTCAAATCTTGTCTGGAAAACTCGATTGATGATTTATGTTTTGTCTCAACAAATAAATAATACCCTTTCAAAACGATTGCATCAGGATTCATGACTGCCGTGGGACTGTTAGCAAGGCAAATTATTTATAGAACCTCTGACCACTCATTTAATTTCCCAGGGGGCTGTGGAAACAGATTCCTTTAACTGCTTTTCATTTATTCATGTCATCAGGGTGGCTGGTAATGGGGGGTCAAAGACCTTGTTAAGGCTTGATATACTTAGTTGCGCAAAGGTTCACACAGTTCACACAATAGCAGATCTACAAGCTTGCAGTGCTCGCAGCGCGACACTTTGTGAGCTTGTAGTTCTACGCCCTATTGCAAAGCTGCTGTTGTGGCCTTCATGAGCGCCTCAGTGCTCATTAGTGCGTTGATCTGTCAGATACTAATCTGTATCCCTCTAGAACACATTATGTGAATCTGCCAATAACATCAGTAGACAAGTTAGTATTGTCACATGTGCATGGAGGGAGAAAGAGAGGTGTCCATCTTGTTGGCTACTTTATCACTAGAGTGTCACAGAGTATCACTAGAGGTTCGGGCCGCCACGCGGCCCTCACACGCGTCGCACCGCCGACTGATATGGCCATATATGGAGATCTCTGTATCTGTCAGTCCTTGTCCCTTTTATGCCTATATCATATGGAGATCCCTGATGTCATCAGTATATGCCCATACAAGTATATATGGGCATGCTCCCTTTTGTGCCCATTTATGGAGCTGACTGATTTGTTTGCTAATGCCATGACGACACATTGAGGTTAGACAACACACTCCATATTTGGGCGTAGCTGCATTGGGAACTCCTTATATGGTTATGGCTGAGTCACGGTGACATGATGTGTGACGTCAGAAGTCTGCCGGCGGCCTTCCCCTAAAGTGATAGTTCACCCCCAAAATGCTTTTTTTCCTATCGAGTACACACCCCATGGAGACTTCAATTAATGGTGATTTATTTTGTTTTTGTCGCATTCCTAAGCCAATAATTTGATGACCGGAGACATTAGCATCTTTCCGCCGGTCACCTGATTATTGGCTTAGTAATGCAAAAAAAAAGGGGGGGAAATCCATGAATTCAAGTCTTCATGGGGTGTGTAATTGATAGAAAATAAGTATTTTTTGGGGTGAACTATCCTTTTAATCCAATTTTAATATAGGAAACAGAATTACACATGAGGGATACAGTTAATCCTATATTAAAATGTGCTAATGGGAGGGTGGGTGAGCGTGCAGGGCATGCCCATATATGGACATACACTGATGACAACAGTGATCTCCATAAATAGGCATAAAAGGGATAAGGACGGACAGATGCAGAGATCCGGTAGTCCACAGCCACAGATCCGACCGCTACGCCCATATACGGTCATCTGCATATATATGGGACCAACCAACTTCAAACTCGGCACATGCATCGGCAACGACTCTAGGGAGTGCGGTGCCCGCCGTCGAGTAGTTCAGATATCCAGTTGTCCAGAACCGCTAATCCAACCAATATGCCCATATATATGGGCATTCCAATATACAGTATGGGCATCATATATGGGATCTCCATATATGGGTATAAAAGGGATACAGGTAGACAGACTGAAACAGACATCTCCATATATGGGCACAAAAGGGAGACAGACACACGGGTACAACGGGTACTCTGACAAAGCCCCCGACACTATGACTCAGACATATTGGCATTAGTTACTTTTTACAGACTTTGATGACTTCAATGTATTTTTACTCATTTTAAGTACTTTAAAATGTTTGTACAGATTTGTACGTGTTTTTACTCATGTTGACATCTTTTAAGTATTTTTACGCATTTTAAGTATTTTTACTCATTTAAAGTATTTTTACTCAGTTTAGGAACTTTAAAGTATCTTTACTAATATTTAAGTATTTTTACTCATTTTAAGTATTTTTACTCATTTTAAGTATTTTTACTCATTTTAAGTATTTTTACTCATTTTAAGTATTTTTACTCAAAAGTGGTGTGTGTGTGTGTACTGTACGGTACTGTACTGTACTGTACCTGTACCTGTACCTGTACTGTACTGTACTGTACTGTACTGTACTGTACCTCTACCTGTACTGTACTGTACGTACTGTACTGTACTGTACTGTACTGTACGGTCTGTACTGTACTGTACTGTACTGTACTGTATTGTACTGTACTGTACTGTACTGTACTGTACTGTACTGTACTGTACTGTACTGTACGGTCTGTACTGTACTGTACTGTACTGTACTGTACTGTGCGGTTTGTACTGTACTGTACTGTACTGTACCTCTACCAGTACCTGTACTGTACTGTACTGTACTGTACGTACTGTACTGTACGTACTGTACTGTACTGTACTGTACTGTACGGTCTGTACTGTACTGTACTGTACTGTACTGTACTGTACGGTCTGTACTGTACTGTACCTGTACCTGTATGGTTGCATCTTTGTGTTGCAATCAGCCGCAGCTGTTGAGGCTGTGCTCAAACATACAGAGAGGCCGTGCTCATACGGACACACGGACACACAGACGGACACCAGGACAAAGTCAAGCGTAGGAGTGGTTGGCACCACTCAAAAATAGCAAAATCAACAGGAAGCTAACATTTTTATAAAAAAAGAAAAACAGTACTGGGTTTGGTGAGGTTCTATATTGTCTGAATCAACTTTATTTGCGTTCATTTACGTGCTAAAAGAGTGACTTTGAGAGCTGTTTCAGCGTACAATGTACAGTAAGTCAATGAGGAGCATATTTTGAATTATCAATTTCTAATCAAAGGAGCAATTATTTTTGATTTCTTGTCCACCTTTGGAGTTACATAATGGCAAGGTAACTACACAACCCAAACCTCTAACAAAGTGGTCTTGCCCTTTAAAATATATATATTTTAATATCACATATTAAAAAACCTTAAAACATGCTGCAAGATAAAAGAGAAAAAAGAAATAAAATGTTTTATAATAATTTTCAGTTGTCAACGTCAACTACCTGAAAAGGTGTGCTTGATGCACCAAACACATTTCAAACATTTGTTAATTAAATACACTAGTCATGGACAGCCCTACTGTCTACTATAATATACAACTATACTGTATTGGCCACACTGAGCTGACCCTGCCTATTTACTGTATTGGCCACATTGAGCTGACCCTGCCTAACTCCCTGCGTTTTCTAATCAAAGGAATGCACCATGCTGTAATTTTCATCCCTCATGATGAGGGGGGGTAAACACCCTAAGCAGCGATATAGCCTGAAGCTTAGGAAGTCTCTTCATCCCTGATTTGAAACTGCACTCCCAAAACCAGCGGATTACAAGTGGAGGCACCTGTATAATATAACAGTTCGCAGTGGAAAGGCAAGGCAGTCAACAGTGTGCATTGGTTTCGGTCCACAGAAAGCGCAGCATGTCACTGAGCCAACACCATTTCTCTCTCCTAATCTACTCACCAACATTGAGGATGAGGAAAGAGAAACGTGAGAAACGTGATACAGGAATCCAGGGAACACAAACACACACACACACATGCACCGCACGCACAGAGGCATAGGTGTGCTCACACACACGGGCACACACACACGGGCACACACACACACACTCTTATACATACACACACACACACACACACACACACACACACACACACACACACACACACACACACACACACACACACACACACACACACACACACACAGTACATAGAAGTGCAGTATGTGTAAACAAAATAGACACAATATTTTCCTTATCCAGCCTGGGGGACATACAGTAGTGCATGCATGCGTGTTGTCTTGCACAAAACTCTGAATCACCCAGCATTCACACCAGAGGATGGTTACTGGGGGACCGAGAGGTTTGTGATGCCAAAATAGAAGGACAGAAAGATAAGAGGGAAGAGGCACCAAGTGGATGGGCTGGAGAGAGAGCACGAGAGAGAGAGAGAGAGAGAGAGAGAGAGAGAGAGAGAGAGAGAGAGAGAAAGAGAGAGAGAGAGAGAGAGAGAGAGAGAGAGAGAGAGAGAGAGAGAGAGAGAGAGAGAGCGATAAGAGAGTCTTCTGAGAAAAAATGTTACAGTGTGCAATACTAGCTGCTATCTATGCAACTCATCATTTTTGTGACATTTTACAATTTAGTCAGTTAGTAGTTGCTCTCATCCAGAGTGACTTAGAAAGTGCAAGATCAGAGAAGATCTCTTGAACCCTTGTCAACAATGGTGAAGCAAAGAGTGCAGAGAAAAGATGTATCTGCTACAGAGTAACTAAGACACCAGGTAAACATCAAACTTAGCATCTGTCTAAACATCATGCTATCTAAATAACATTCTTAGTGGTTGTGGTCAAGCAAACAGTACATAGACTATCTATCTAAATAATGATGTGAATAAGAAAAAAAAGGAGTGACACAAGGAGTAAGGAGAGGTAGGGGGTGAGGTAGAGATTGTGAGATTGAGGAACTTCAATTTCTTATTGTTCAGTTATTTATATTGCTATTTTGATAATTTTGGGCAATAGAGTAGACTTAATGCTATGATATATGTAACTGATATTTAACTGCATTTACACACACACACACACACACACACACACACACACACACACACACACACACACACACACACACACACACACACACACACACACACACACACACACACACACACACACACACACACACACACACACACACACACATAAACAGAGAGAGAGAGAGAGAGAGAGAGAGAGAGAGAGAGAGAGAGAGACACACACACACACAGACAGACAGACAGACAAACGCAGAGAGAGAGAGAGAGAGAGAGAGAGAGAGAGAGAGAGAGAGAGAGAGAGAGAGAGAAAAGAGAGAGAGAGAGAGCGAGAGAGAGAGAGCATGGTTTGGTCAGATTTGGACCTTGCTGCATGCTCCTGTCAACCCCAGGACCCATCTGATCATCTGGCCACGTCACGTGCTGTGCTCTGGGACTGTGGGTTATACGAAGCACAGGAAGGTCTGTTCCGCCAGTGATAAAAAATATACATGCTACAAACGCTGCGCTATCAAAGGCAGCAAGTAATGCTAACAATCTGTTCCACTGCACTGCCAATGGGCAGACAGGAAGTGAAACGCCAGGCGGCACAAACACAACACACCACAACAAACATGCGTGCATGCGCACACATGCACACGCAGCACATCTCCTAATACAACAGTCTTTACCCTCCAACATATGGACTCGCAAAGTGGGCATATGTTATGAGAATGCAATGGAATCAGCATTTTATGCACAGCGGGTACAAATACTATAGTCAGGAAATGCTCTGGAGAGAGAGAGAGCAGCAGAGAGGGGGCGAGAGAGAGTGTCTGTGGAATCTAATTTATCAATTCCAGCGTTGTTCTGCGGGAAGCCAGCTTTGTGTGACCACCACATACTGGCTTCCCCTCGGAGCAGACAGGCCCAGAAAGACACAACACACCCGGGGTACCACATAGTCACAGATGGGCGAAGATAAATTATGTTAGTGTGAAGGAGTTCTACCCAGGAGAGCAGATGCACAACAGCATAAAGTATCTGTAACTCTCTCGGTTGTTTTTTCCCACTCTGGGTAAAGTGGCAATTGCCCACCGTGCAACCATGTGGGAGTTTTTAGGATTAATTTGCCAGGGAAAAGTTTGCCCGTGCAGTGTGCTCGCTTGTCAGAGTGAGAGAGGGAGGGGGGGGGGGGGAGAAAGTGAAGCAGATTTAAGCTGCCAGGCAGCGTGCAGAGAGCTTCCAGAGGGATTTTTTGAGAATTCAATCTGCAGTGGCATTCTGTACATGCAGAATTTGAGTATGAGAGACTGTTGAGTGCTAATGTGCTCTCTTCATGCAATGTCAACATCATCTGCTGGGGTATTAAAGATTCAACATCCATACAGTAGCCATATTTGGATGATGATTTTGAATGAAATGTTTCATGGCGTGGCAAGAAGAGGCCAGTGGGAGAGACAGGAGTGTGGCCGTGAGCTACCCTCACTAATCCGTGCCAAATTAGTTGTGCACACTGCCGGTATAGGCCACAAAGGTATCTCCACAAATTCCATAAAGTATATGTTTTAGCTTTGATTTTATAATGGAACTCATGCGGCACAGACGACTGACGTCATAGAAGACTGATGTCGCAGGCTGGCCACATGTTTGAGATCCACATTGGAGCCACGCCGTTCCCATGTGAATCTGGATTCCCATGACTCTATATAATAATAATAATAATAATAATAATAACTAGAAAAAGTGCTCCTCGGAGCACAGGTCTCCGCCAGGTCAGGTACGGTTATTGTGGCCTCCTGGTGGCGCTATAATAGGCCAATGTGAAAAGGGTGCCATTTATTCTTAGGCCTTTCACGGCAACCGGACACTGCATTCTTGATTTGAGGCATTTTATTCCAAAAATGTGTTTTGCTAAATTACACCTGCTGGTGGCGCTATAACAGGCCAATGTGAAAAGGGTGGCATTTCTTCCTTGGCCTAGTGGGAATGTGCGTGTGAAATTTCACGGAAATCGCACGCTGCGTTCATGATTTGAGGCATTCTGTTCAAAACGGACCAATCCTGCAAACTTTGGAAGCCAACCTTAGCCAATGAGGAAGGAATATGGAAAATCGGACAGATCCGTGGGTTTTGCACAAATCGACCTCCTGGTGGCGCTATAACAGGCCCATGTGAAAAAGAGGTTCTGAATTGGCATCCAGGGAGTGTGTGTGCACAGTTTGGCTGCGATTAAGCCAACGGTGCCAGAGATTAGCTGTCCACAGACGGACGGACGGACGGACGGACGGACACACACACACAGACACACGGACGGACAGACGGACGGACAGGGGGTAAAACATACTCTCTCGCCATGCCTTTCGCCCTGGTGGAGACAATAATAATAATAATAATAACTAGAAAATGTGCTCCTCGGAGCACAGGTCTCCGCCAGTAAAGATTTTTTGAAGTGACACACCTATTTATAGGTTTCTATGTCATCATGCGTCTCGCTAGCCAATCAGAGCATTGGTGACAACAATATTGTCACGTGTCACGCGAAGCTTGACCAATGTTAGCTTGGCTGAGACGGGGGGACACACGGAAGGACAAGAACGAAAACATACTCTCCACCTCTGGCGGAGATAATAATAATAATTATTATTATAGTTTGTTTAATTACACTAGGTAGTTCATAAAATACTTCACTGTCGAGCAGAAACATTGTATCTCTATATTTTATCGGTTTAAGGTTTTTGATACATTTGTACCATTGGTCATTCATTAACCACTAAGCCCTATTTTATACTTATCTGTATTAAAGTTACAGTATACTGTATCCTCTTAAGTTCTATGGATGCTATTTTCAGAACCATCATCATCTTCTTACAGTACAGCAGCCCCGCAGATCCCTTCCACACCCCAGTTGGGAGTTTTGCTAGTGTGAGACGGACAGATTTAACGGTGAGGTGGTCTGTGCCTGAATGGCAGATGATATCCGATGGTTCTCAGCATCATCTGCCCCTTATGCTGCCTTTCAATGCCAGAGCCTTAGGACCAATGCTATCTCAGTGTTGCTGTGTAGTAGGGCTGGGCGATACAACTTCAAATCAATACCACCATAATTTCAGACTGCACAATGTAAAAATAGCAGACCTACAAGTTTTTTTTCACTATTTTTGCACACCACCATTGTACAACAAAGTATAATACAGAGCTTAAGTGGTTAATCAGACGAATCGATTTAGAGACAGATTGAATTTGTTCGTGCATGTTGATTCTTTTTTTTAAATTGCACAAAAAACCCTGCTTATCGATTACTCGATTAACCTACATGAGCAAGATTAAGTTGGTTAAGATCGTTATTTACTAATTAGTTACTTTCAAATTCAATTCCCTATTATATAGGTGGTAGAAGGCTTAGTATCTTTGATAAGCTAATATCAATTTTGGTCTTCTGTCCTAACAGAAATTGAGCGGTTTCTCTGAATTAAACCAGTGATGGATCCAAAATTGTGTATTCTGGGTGTTAGCTCTTTGTCTGGTCAGAAATAAACCATTTACTGTATTATGCTATATGCTGCGCATCTCTCAATTCTGCATGCTTGGCTCGATGTACATTGTGATATGAAAAATGACTATCAATAATGCCATATGACAGATTATCCAATGTAATACAAGGATCCTTAGATAAGTTCATGAAAGAATGGGCTATACTTTGGCTGTGAGTGTCTAGTGATAACTTGTACTGGTGATTGATTGCGTGTGCTTATTGGCATACCTTACTCTTCTCCCTGTGTGATGTTTGTTAGTTGTGTTTTTAGTGCTGTTCCCCCTCTCTCTCTCTGTTTGTGAATGGCTTTCATTTTGTGTACGTGTAAATGTTGGGAAGCCAGTGTATGTATATACAATATGTAGATGCTGTTCCTGATATGATCTTTGGTGTTATAAACAAAAAGAAAAAGAAAAAAGTGGGTTAGAGGTAAAAAAAAAAAAATCAATATATTTCTGGTTAATTGCCCAGCCCAATACTTTGTACTACTGTATGAGAAGCACGTATCTAGTATCACTTGCTAATGAGAGTGGGGCTGGGGGGCCTGGGGGTCGATGGGTCACGAGGCAGGTGGGTTTCATTTGTTTCAGAGAAAGCGAGACGCGAAGGGGGAGTCATGGCCACAAGCGGTCACCTTTACGCCGGTCAGAGAGCAGGGATTGCTTTGCTGCAATCAGTCACAGCGAGTCAAGAGAAATGGCATACATACTGTAGTACAGCATTTCTCGTAAAGCTTATCCCCCTGGGACTGTGTCTCCAAGAAAAACAGCACATACTGTAGCAGACGATACGGCACTATAAACACATCCTTGGAATTATAGGATACGCCAGTGGCTCCCAACCATTTCTGGAACAGGGCCCGCTTGAAAATCGCAACCCACCCATCTGACCACTTAACACGGCAGCATTCGAGTTGCCGTGTTACGTAGTCAGATGGGTGGGCCGCGTGCATTTTTAGAGCATGTTTATTTTAATGATCAATCAATCGATTGTGTGTCCGGCTTGAATCAAGTAGTATACTTCAAGTTCCCATTTATCGGTATCAAGATGAAAACTATTTTTTTTACCAATGTTTTACAGGAAAAAATACCATGATTTTGAAGATAATGAAGTTATTAATTACATTTGTGTTTTTCCAGTTATTTGGGGGCCCACTTGCAATATCTTCATGGCCCACCAGTGGGCCCCGGCTCACAGGTTCTGCATCCCCAAAGGGATTGGCTCCCATGCAACCAAGCATGGTGTGTAGGTTGTACATGATCTCTCAGTCCATTCATTCATTCAATTTCTCAAACAGAAGTAACACAGCATGTGATTGGAAATGACACTCCTCGCCTTTGTTATGTGTTATCTGTATTATATGGGCATGCCCTCTTTTGTGCCCATATATGGAGCTGACTGATTTGTTTGCGCCTGTGGCCACGACGACACATTGAGGTTAGACAACACACTCCATATTTGGATATGGTTTATCCCATAAAATGAGCACAAAAGGGACGAGACGGGTACAACAGGTAATGCATAACGGGGTGGGGCATGCATTACCAATTTGCATTGTTCCCGACTTGCATCGTTAGGTGCCCAACGGGCACGATTTATTAATGATTTATTGAATGTGCAGAAGGTATACTACGTACATATACATCAATTATACTTATCTCTGTGGATTTATGTAATTATTGTGCAACAAACTTGGGATTTTTGCAGATTGAAGGCAAGTTTTTGTTTTATTTTGTTTTGTGGTTCCTTTATTTTTTGGTGCTATTGTTTTAGTTTTTTTGTCCTCGTCCCAGTTCAGTGCTCTGACAGCCTCTGGGAAAACACTCTCTCTGAGCATCCATCCCAGGGCTTTGACACAACTCAAGCGGCATTAATGGTATTAAAGACATAATGGCATTGTTTTGTTTCGGAATATGTTTACTATTATTGCATTAACCCATTAAGACCGGGAACGCATCTGTGTGTCATTTTTTGATTTATTTGGCTATTCAAAAATAGCATATAAGCTCATAGTGCGGCACAGAGTCCCGCGCTATGAGCTTGTAGATCTGCTATTTTTGAAAAATCGTGAAAATTTGTGGCAAAATCTTGGATTATATATTTTTTAAAGCGAACATTTGTAAAATATTTAGTTCCAAGAACCCTTTTCATGATTTTTCAAAAATAGCAGATCTACAAGCTCATAGCGCGGCACTCGTGCCGCGCTATGAGCTTGTATATCTGCTATTTTTGAATAGCCAAAGAAATCTAAAAATGACACACAGATGCGTTCCCGGTCTTAAAGAGTTAATTACAACAACATAAGGCTGTCATAACTATACATACCTTTATAATCAATGACATGTTAGCGGTACCATTCGCAAAAGAATGACAGAGTGGACATTTCCCGTTAGTGTACTACAGTGCCTGAGGTCTTCATGTGGCTATTCTGTATTCCTAATGCAATGCTGGAATATATTATCAAATAATAACCCCCTCCAAGCTGTTTTCTCAAACCTCCAGAAAGTATGAGGTGTTATGGAGCCAAAACTCAGCTTCTTGCCCTCAGGCTTGCAAGAGAGAACCGATGCAGACAAAGTTGACAACATCTTCATTTGTTTAACAAATCACGGCAAAGGCCCAGTAAAATGACCTCACTCTTGGAATATTAATCCAACCCTGTCATGGCAGAGCAGGGAAAACGGCCTCATTGTTTGTGTCACCGAAACCAGACGGTGGCCATGTTTGAACGGTGTGGCATGTCACCTCAGTGAGCATTAGGAGTTGACTGCAGGACTCGTGGCCTGTGCACGAACATGTGTCACTCGCAATCACTCCAGGACAACAGACAGCAGAAAGGAAGGAAAGGTTGTGGAGTTGAAGTGAAAGAGAGGAGGAATGACGAGGGGAAAGCAACAATTAAAGAAAACGACTAGTCTAGGCTGATTAACACGGAGGCGTCCCAGGTTCGATTCCCGGCTGTGCTGCCAACGAACACAGTCCTCAGTGTTTGCAGTTGGGAAGCCGGCAGGAAATTGTGTACTTTGTCGCAGCATTAGCAACTCCTACTGGTTGGCTGAGAAGGAGAACTGGGGAAGATAGCGCAAACTTCTGTTCGCGTTACTCTGTCCCTGGTGAATCGCTTCACTGTCAGGGGATCAGGTTAGAGCTCTGGTTCCGAGATTTTTTTCAAATAACGGAATCGAACACGGGTGGACTAGTGACAATAAGGTCCGAGATACGATTAGTTCCGAGAACGTTACAGACCCGACCCAGACTGTTGGATATTATATAGGCTATGGCCCCGTTCCAGACTCGAACGCTGTTATTTAGTAGACTATTAATAGACTGTGAAGGCAGCACATTGCGCTGTCTGCACAGCAAAATCCATTTAACTCTGGGTGAGTAGGTAGATTACAAAATTAACCAAACGGAACAATTTTTACACAATCACAAGAGTATAATGAACACTTGGCTGTGTTCATAGATAGCGGAATACATTATCGCACACTCCACGTGCGCATTTTGATTCCATGGGGATATAGTTTGATGCGCTTGATGAGTCTGTGCCATAGACTGGTCTGTGCGCTCTCCGCTCTCACTGAATTGACGCCGGCATGCCCGGCTCAACTTTGAACTGCGGTGCGGTAATCTGTTCCCAGGTCAGTGTTATCATTGTAGCACTTCATGCTACATCAGGTGACTCCATGTGTATCAGAAGAGACATGTGGTTGTCTACAGCCTCCACAGGACAACAGTTACTGTAGCAGCGACAGAGACCTGAGTACACATGGAGAGAATTGGCAACAACTAAATTGTAGAAAATGGAAAACAACAAACAAGAGCAAAACAGGGCTGAATAACACTGGAGTTCATGGAAATGTGAGAAAAACAAGCCAAACTGCAGAGAGAGAGGAATAACTGAGGTAAAGGATAAACAACATTGTGGCATCTACAGATGGGTGTTTAAATATGCATTGGAGAGTCACATGGGCTCCAGAACATTATGGACAGGACAGGTTTCTGCAGGGCAGTACTGTACTGCACATTTACTCACATTTACTTTACTTGAGTATTTCCTTTTTTTTAAATACTTTATACTTCTTCTCCACTACATCTCAGAGCGAGGTAAATATTGTACTTTCACTCCACTACAATTATTTGACAGCTTTAGTTACTAGTCACTGTGCAGATTTAGATTATAAATACAAATCACGTATTAACCAATTAAGCCCTATTTTATAATTTTTATTTTATGCTATTTTCGAAAAAGTTTGAAAAGTTTGTAAAATAACTTTTATATGCAGGTACTGTATATTTTTATGCCAATAAATGTGGAGTCTTCAGTATAGTACAAGTACAATTGTGAATACAGGACTTCTACAGTATATTATTACTACTTTTACTGGAGTAAAACATCCGAGTACTTCTTCCAACACTGCTGCAGGGAGAGGGCAGGCTTGGCTGGTTGCATCAATTACACCCCCTCTATCGTCACAATTAGTCAGGCCCCAGTGCAACAACTGCATGCCTCAGGGCCCTGTGGACATCTAACATCAGCCAGCTACGGTGCATGTCGCCCAGAGGCCTGACTGACGATGAACAGGTGGTGGAGAGTTTGCACAGCTGGCAATAGCTACAGAAACACGTATGTTTTTTGGATCCTTTTCAGGCACTAAATACAGCGACCTGCAGCGTTGGGGGCATAATCATCCCTCTAAACTTTAGCAATGGGCATATTTGAGAGACTTGACATCCTCAAAGTTGAGATGGCAGACTGTGTATTCGTAAGACAAATGGAAGCAATAAGAGACTTAAACTAGGACAACTTGGGGGGGAAGACTTGGCTTGAGCTTCTGTCTAAACTGAGTAAAGAGAAGATAACAGAGTTGATGTCTCCACTGAGGGTGGAGAACTGGCAGGCATTGCCAAAAGATGTTATTATGCAATACTCGTTTTGGATTGGCCGAGATCGAGAACCATCAACAACACAGTGCGTATATGACATGATTATTTCTGTAGTTTTAAAAGACAATGTTAGCCAGCACTCACATTCTGTCCATTCAGGCACTTATTTTACAGTAAACCTGAAGTTTAAAACATGTTATAGAACAGTGGGGGGTCTTGGGCGCCAAAGATCACAGGGGGATATTTGGAGGTAGTCCAACCAACGTGCGCGCCCGGAAGTGCGTGCGTGCGTGCATGTGCGACTGTGCGTGTGGGAGGTCTCAGCTTTTGTCAGACGTAAGAAAGGGGGGGGGGGGGGGGTCTCCAAAGAAAAAAGGTTGGAAACCACAGTTTTAGAACATGACAAAGTTCACCGGCAGCATGTCTTTCATAATGCAATATGCTGTGGAATTTGCCTAGTCTTTCTGTAAGCACATGTTCCAGTGCTTGTTGTGGTCTACAACGGTATGCATTTAAGTGCATTATGTAGGATGATACTGTTTCAAATGATGAAAGATGTTCGTACTGTAGCATTGAGACTTCGTTGCTGTGTTGTTTCAGTTAACAGTACAACGTGCACTGCTCTGTTTCTCATCTGACAGTAAGCAGCCAAAACATTTCTATACCACCAAAGTTTAATAGCCTTTGTTTTCAACAATGTCATCCGTCATTTTAGCCACTGTGCCTACGGAGGCTATCTTTTTAAATTGTTGTTGTCACTCAAAGCTTTCCTGGGAGGCATTCACTAGCCAGGAGGTTTGTATATTTCCTAATAAAGCAGTCACATCTGGTGTTATACAGGGTGTACTGCCTATTCAGATCACAGTTGTTACCTATCGGATTGGCAGCTACTGAAAAATGCTGTTGGTGTATATAATATATACCAAGCTCATATGCACAGATAAAAAATAGTTATTGTCTCCGCCAGGCCGAAAGGCATGGCGAGAGAGTATGTTTTACCCCCTGTCCGTCCGTGTGTCCGTGTGTCCGTGTGTCCGTGTGTCCGTTTGTGTGTCCGTGTGTCCGTCCGTCCATCTGTCTGTGAACAGCTAATCTCAGGCACCGTTGGCCCGGTCGCTGCGAAACTGTGCACACACACTCCCTGGATGCCAATTCAGAACCTCTGCCCCAAATATTTCACATGGGCCTGTTATAGCGCCACCAGGAGGCCGATTTGTGCAAAACCCTTTTTTTTTTATTACTCCTACAGATTTTATCCAAACATCACACAAATCGGTACACAGTATCTCTATAGTCATGTGATCAAGACGGATCTGTCTGATTTTCCACATTCCATCCTGATTGGCCAAGGTTGGCTTCCAAAGTTTGCAGGATTGGTCCATTTTGAACAAAATGCCTCAAATCATGAACGCAGCTTGCGATTTCCGTGAAATTTCACACGCACATTCCCACTAGGCCGAGGAACAAATGCCACTTGAGCGTTTTCAAATCAGCCTCATGGTGGCGCTATAAAAGGCCAATTAGCATTTTTAACTATAACTGCACCGATCTGCGTGAAACTTTGCACGCATACTCCCTAGAGGCCAAGGAAAAACATCTGCCCTGCATTTTTCACATTAGCCTTTTATAGCGCCACCAGGAGGCCGACTTATGTAAAACACATATTTTGAGATTAAGCTTTCATATTTTATCCAAATTTCACACAAATCGGTACACATGATCTCTATAGTCATGTGATCAAGATGGGTCTATTTGATTTTTCATATTCCATCCTGATTGGCTAACATTGACATCTAAAGTTTGCAGGAGTGGCCCGTTTTGAACAAAATGCCGCAAATCATAAACGCAGTGTCCGATTGTGGTGGAACTTTGCACGCACATTCGCACTACGTTGAAGAACAAACGCCACCCTTTTCACATTGCCCTATTATAGCGCCACCAGGAGGCCGGTTCTTATTTTTTATATTACTCCTACATATTTTGTCCAAACATCATGCAAATCAGTACACATTATCTCTATAGTCAAGTGATCAAGATTGTTCCGTCCGATTTCTTATATTCCATCCTGATTGGCAAATTCTGAACATTGCTGGCCCACAATAACCTACCTGACCTGGCGGAGACCTGTGCTCCGAGGAGCACTTTTTCTAGTTTTTTTCTATTTTTACTCTTTTTTGCACTCTCTCTCTTTCTTTTGTATTTATTTTACTGTTTTATTACTATTATTATTATTATTATTATTGCCTATGCTGCTGCATAGTCTGAAGGAAGTCGAACAAAATTAGGTTTTACTCTTATGTACCTGTACAAGATGTAACAATAAAGCACAACCTTGAACCTTGAATGCCATCTTGATGTTCTGGAATGTTCTATATTACGAGTAAATGTACTTTAGCACATCTACAGTATAGCCAGACAGGCAGGGACCACTAGAATTTTAAAGAACAGTCTTCATTTCCTTCCAGAAAACCTGTCTACATCACTCAACATAAAAGGCAGTCCCACTGGTGGTCTGACCTGGTTAACCAGTTAACCAGCTGAGAAAGTCCACCCATAAAACCTAATTAAAAAACCCTCCGAATCCCTTGAGAACCTACTCAAAACAAGGCTTAAAAATGGAAAGTGTTGACCACTTAGCCCGCCCTATGTACCTTGTCGTATGATGAATCATGATGCATTGTGAGCTTGTAGGTCAGCTATTTTTGCTTTTTATTTTGTAACGTTTTGGAAAATGTTTGCCTATAATGACATGCTGAAAGGGAGTTGAAAGTGGTTAACTGCGTATGGTGCACCTCATACCGAGAGTAAGAGTAGATTAGCTTCTCTCATCCAACACCTCCCCCCCTCAAGTTTGTAGTTATGCAACTCAATATTTAATGGAGGTAACAGTGACTGTCTAAACACATTCAAGTTGATTTTCTAATGTTTCCGAAGCGCTCACATAAAGTTAAATAACCAAGACTTGAGAACGGTGCTTTAGGTAGAGACAGAGCTTTGAGGCAATTCAAACCATTATCCTCTTCAAAAATTGTGAAATGAATATGATCTAGAAAGCTAAGTGCCACGGAACAAAAACGATGGTGCGTATCAATATTTCATCACCAATTTAAATTTCCATCTATCTTCTGTATTCTCATAGAGTGAGAGAGTGCAGAACTTGGGATGTTTAAAGATAGTTTACAATGACCCTGCATTCCACTTAGTGCAGCCTATATGGCGTCTGTGAGCAGTTTAACGCACAGCATGCATGCATACAGGCAGACGGAACGTTCCCTGGGGACGCTGTTCCCTCCCTATGCAATGCTTTTAAGTCAACCAAAGAGACGTCTACAGGAAGCTAACACTTACAACATACAGTAGCTATTTCCTCCGGTCATGGACACTAAATACACCAAAGACATGAGAGGAGTTGTTCTAACCGAGCAGTGTTATAAAACGTTTAATTTCCATATTTTGATGAGGACACGATTTGCTAAGAGTTGTATTGAAATGCACACTGTCTGAGTTACCAGGTTAATAGTCGATAATAGGTGAGGACATCCATTTATTTTTTCAGTACACGGAAAGCATTGGTGAGTTTTATGTCAGATTTTCACATGTACAGTACTGTTGTCTACTCACAACAGAAGCATACAGTAGGATTCAGGTTGGAAATTGGCAAACTCTCTCAATTCTCACCATTTAATGCGTCCCGAAGGGAAGTGGACTTGATTGGCTCTCCGCCAGCAAGATGTGATTAAATCCTCATCCTCTAAGTGACTCGTCTCGCAGGGAACCTCCACTCAGCAGTTTTATATCATTTGAACTGGGAGACTGGGCATCCAATCAAAAGACCAGTGCTGGCACTGTCTGTGAAGGAGAATTCATTCAAAATCTAATGTATTTATTTACACATATCCACAAAACCAATATACATATAAACGTTGGGATGAGATACAGTCACAGTGGAGGTAAAGTGGGACTTGATGCACTTCACAGCAGCTCGGCTTTAGCAATCACGACACGTCTGTAAAGCCTAGCAAAGTGTAGACAACAAAAAGTGAGCAACACTGGAACCTGTGTATTCACAATGGCTCATCTTGGGCCTAGATTTCAAGGCTGAACACGGTCACATATGGTACACCAGCTGCCTTTAATAAATACTAATCGTTTCCCTCAGAGTATATATGAATATGAATTCAAGGCCATGTGCAGACCTGTCATGAACAGCCTCCTACTCGGGATGGAAACATACATTATTTCATTACATTATTTATTGTCTCAGCAGGCCTGCTCTGGGTCCTGGGGCAGGCTTAACATGAGAAGCATAATTATTCTGTACAGCTGAATATGTAATAGAGGCAGCAAAAATGGACGGGCGAGTTTCTGATGCAAAAAGCCAAAATGAAACAATCAGGAGATTGAATTTTGTACTACGAATTTTCTACGAGCCCCCGAAGGTGAGTTTAATGGGGGCAGCATTAATTGTGTGAGTCAGCCGCTCAGCCCAAGAGAGATAGCCTACAGTAAACACCACGAAAGTACAACTCCACGGAAGACAAATGGAATGAGAGCAGAGACAAGCTGTGGGTCCCTGTACTTTTTACATGGGATCTAGCTGCAATGATTTCTGAGCAGTAAAAGTAAGATATTGCCTGTCAAAGCCAGTGGACAGGCGTTATTTATTGAGAGTGCCTTACTGTAGCTCTCTACACATTCAATCAATATTCTCATCCAAAATATGTCTAAGTGGTAGCTGGTTATTGACTCTTGAGAGTTAATAATATACTGAGGGCTGAGCCTCAGGGTGGATCTGTGGCATTAGAATAACAACAGATGACAGCTTCTGCATATTACACACGTCTGAAAACAATCGACTTTGCCAACAAAGTTGCCCAACCAAGTTGTTACTTCTACTGACTGGTGGCACAGGCACGTCAGATTTTTTGCATTGTCATGAATGAATGAAGAGTGCAGTTCAAAGTCTGATTAGGCAGGGAATGAAGTCACATGAATAACAATACCATGGGGTCACATTTAAAATTGACAATTTTCCCTCCGTACAATATCTAGAGGTCAAAGTAAAACGACACACAACATCAGGGAAGAAAGTATGAAAGGGGTTATGTGACAAGCGTGTGAATGTAAAGGTGAAAGGTCTAATGATAATGATGTACCTTTACCACAATGTCAGGTAGTTCATGTGCTTCATTAAATATCAAGGCATCAAGATGCAGTATTTATGTCTTCCCTGCCTTGCCTTCCATTTAAATGGATGGCACATATTGTATGACATAATCTATGCGTAAGTGCTCTGCTCAGGAGGCTGAGCCTGGTTTGATCCCCAGCTCTTCCTTGCATCGTGTAAAGGTGTCCTTGACTAAGACACTGAACCCCGAAACTGCTCCCGACAAGCAGGTTGCACGGCTGCCTCTGCCATTGGTGTGTGTGTGTGAATGGGTGAATGTTGATGCATACATTTCATGCTAACAGACGAGAAAAGCACTACATAAATCCAAGAGCTTTCACGGTCAATACATTATGTGGCTCCATTCATGTGTGTCTGTATTTGGCCGACAGGGGAAAAGGAATTTATTTATTTCTCATCTATCTTTAAACGTCTCCCCCAGATAGTGGCCTGTGACAGTGGCGTCAGAACAAAAGGAGAATGAATTATGGAATTTATCTATAAACCTGTCAAGGGATATCCGTTCAGGCCTACTTCAGCCCAGCAAAAGAAAATTCAATATTTGATAAAAAAGTGCCCCGGACCTGAACGGACGGAAAGTTCCCTCGCAAGCAGCCAGCAGTCAGGGAGTTGAAGATACAATCTACCAGAAAGTCCTCTGTGGCGATAAGGAATCAATATGGCCAGATAATGGATCTTTATCTCTCTAATCGCCCCCCCCTCCACACAAATCTCTGGGCATTCATTCGCCTTACCCCCTCAATCATTAAGGGGGTACATTGAGCTATATAGCTATATACATATATATAGCTGCTTAGCACATTGGTTGGCTATTCAAAAATAGCAGATATAAAAGCTCAGTGCCGCGCTATGAGCTTGTAGATCTGCTATTTGTTTTTAAATCATCAACATTTTTAACTCAAATCTTTGCCTCTGGGGGTCCCTGGTACAAATTATTTTGAGATGGGGGTCCGCGGCCAAATACATATAATTCTTTGGGTCCTTGACATGAAAACGTTATAGAAACAGGTTTTTCAGAAAACTGAAGACTTAATGGGTTAAACCCCTTTAACCCTATTTACTTCGTTGACCGGGGTCTGGGGACACCCGGGGTCTATCCTTGGCTTGCTCCTTTTTTCCCTCCGCACCAAATCTCTTGCCCGAAAATAGCCGATCGACAAGCTCACAACGCGTCACGGCGCGAAGTTGTGAGCTTGTCGATCGGCTATTTTCACCAAATATTCACACATTATGACATGCCCAGACTAGGGATGCTAGGGTTCAAGTGATTAATAACATTCTCTGACTCTCGGAGGCAAATACTGATGGAACATTTTCAATCATAGCAACGATATCTCTTTATCATTCTGAAAAAAATTTAGAAAACAGAAGAGGAGGCAAGAGTGGAAACAAATGTGTCTACATTTGTGTTTATTATTCAGTGCATGGTGCTCTTTTATTACATGTTTCTCTTTCAGTGTTGGTGACGAGTCCACTACGAAATAAACAGGAAACTATACTGTAAATGTTGGTTTGCTTGTTTTCTAAAGAAAAGGGAGTGTCACAATGTAAAAGGACAACATACTGAAATAACTACAACACAGAAAGGTTCTGTACAGAGGACTAGTTTGTACTAAAAAAGCATCATGTTTTAAAATAGACCAAAACATTACTGTATGTACCATACTAAATTAATATGCTTGTTTTGAGGGACAGTGCGTACGTAAATCACATGAGGTTCAAATTTGATTCCTTGCACGACATTACGGTTTGTCTGTAAACACAAAAGCATAAAAGAAGCATATCATTTAATTTACAAAAGCTCTCTGGTATGGTATCGTGCTTTTAGCATCAGGGCCCGTTAGGAAACTTAAGCAACTAAGCCGAATCGACAGCTGTGGCTTCTGCCATTTGCTGCCATTCTTGCAGGGAGTTTCTCAATTTGCATGTGCTTTATTGTCAATCACGTCTACTCACTAATCAACCTTAATTAAGCCCAAACCTGGCCGGTTAGAGACATTACCAGCTGCCTTTGTGCCCACCTCTGTGGGCGAGTACACACTGCCCCCTTTGGTAGGAAGGTAGAAATAAATCAGAAATGGAATGAATGCAAGGATATAAAGATGCCACTGCCATGCCCAGCAAAATTGAATGCTGCTGCAAAGCTGGTGCTTGGAATGCTCCGAGATCTGCCTATTACAAAAAACATGAAAGTACACGAGCCTGGCACTGAGAAGACAGGCTTTCTAAAATGCAGAGTACGCAAAAAAATAATTTAATAAATAGTAAACATAAAATCTTGTCATTGCGATATAAGGGTGTCTCCTCTGTCATGATAAAGAACTGCTCTAAGGTGACACACAAATAACAACGACAACAATAATAATAAAGACAACAACTAAAATAAAACAATCAAAAATATGGGAAAAATCATTCACCAGATTATCAAGTCAAAACATCAAAAGAGAGAAAGACTCAATTGGCCCCCTGCTTTGATAAAATCAATCTTTTTTACAGATGAATTGAAAAAATATTTTTAACACTGAGAGGGAGAATAAAATAAACTTTTTGCTGTACAAGAGATGACACAAAACTATGTCGAGCGTTAGAATTTAAGAGGGATCCTCGATGTTCTGACGGCGTACAGTCCCAAGAAGAATCACCCACAACCCCTATCGTAATGCCGAGTTGCTAAAAAAATTGATCTCCAAGGTAACCAATTAGGACGGTAAGAAACTCTGTAGAAAAATATGAATAAAGTACCAGCAATCTCAATAAGTTTAAAAGACCAAATGCCCTTGAAAAATTTTCTTAAAATCTCCAGACAAATTGGAGAGAGAGGAACAAATTTACAAATGCAGTTTACTTTCATTTCACTTTAGAAAAAACTATTGAAATCCGTCCAGTGGTTCGGCTTTTGGCCGTCTAGTGGTTCGGCTTTTGGCAGTGTGCGGAACAGGAGAGGGGGATTGTGGGGAATCCTGGTTAAGTCTTGTGAGAACTCCTTCGGTCTCCGTCAGTTGACGTCGAGAGGCGCAGAGGTCAAAGGTCATAGTTCAAAGTTGAAAAGTGTTCCCTGTGCTGTTGTAGTCTGGCGCGTGTATGTCCAAGGCAGTGCAGTTGGGTGTGGGGGTGTGTGGGAGGGCTCTGAGATAAAAGTGGGAATGGTGACACAAGTGGAGAGGGAGAGGTCGGAGAGAGGGGTTGTGCCTGCGTGTTCCTGTCGCCCAGGCGTCGTCATTGCACCCCAGCTTAAAAATGAATAAAGATAGGGAAAGAGAGGTAGAGAAAGAGTGAGAGAAGATCTTCAGCAGATTAAACTTATACAACCAACCTTGATTCAGCGCTCAGAAATGGGAGCGTGAGAAAAAGCAGAAAGGCCAAATATGCGAGGACTTTAAGTGGAACCACACCCATTCATGTCGACAGCGATGTTTGACATGTCTCGGCTTTGAAAAAGTAGGACACTCTAGCAGAGAGCGGAAAATGCAAGGAAAGGCCCCCCAGGCCAGGGGCCCGGGCGCTAGCAAGCCAGGAGTAAAGATGGTGGTGTTTAGGATGAGATGGAGGGATGAATGCAGGGGCGGCTGAGGGAGGGATTGTTAGGTGGTGGTGGGGGGGGTAAGGGGGTTCTCAGACTTCACCCTGATGTAAACACAGTGAAGTTGATTGAATGTGTAAGTAAAACAAAAGCAGCGATATGGGACGCCGTGCCGATTCTTCGGAGAGGGCACTTCCCCTTCGACGAGGCGCAGAGCGGGCCGAGGGCAGGCACAGAGTGTTTACATACCGCCCTGGCAGCTGGCTAAACAGCACCAGACTCCCAGCCTGGACGCCTCGACTTGCACAAACAAGGCCACAATTAAAGCCACATGGGCACCACTATTTAACATACCTCATGCTGCGATCCCTTGTTTCATGTTGGAATACGTGTGAGTACACTGTTATAAGAAAAATCCCTGCAGTTAAGTGTTTGGTGCTACATTGATTTTGAGCGATGCAGCGAGGGTCTTGTCAGCAAAGCGCAGATGTCGACTGACTCATATTACTGATGATTGTAACAGAACCCTCCTTTGATCATCACTGTCAACATTGTTTATTCCAATTCTGTTTAGTCTCTGTTGGAACACTTTGTATGTCATTGTAACTGGTAATTGCTTTGCTGTTGCAATTAGGGTGGCGACTGCTACCATTACCTCTTCACTAGGTCTTTATGGATTCATTTAGTGCAATGTATTGTGTTTAACCGCTGTGGTCTTGATAAACCCCTTGGGATAGCTTTTTTTTAAGCAACCCAACTGGAGCTCTGTGTCATCGGCAGTGTAAAAGGGTACATCCAGCCACATCAAAACACAGCCTTTGTTCATAAAACCCCACAGAAACAAATAGCTGGTGTGTGATTTGCGGTACCAACAACGGCACAGTTAGCAGTTCTTAACTGATTTACAGCGCAGAGTAAGGGCAGTACACCCCCCCCCCCCCTCTGATAATCTAGTTTGGTTTCCATTTGTCTCAGGGAGTGAGCTTCACCCATTTCATACTACTGCCCCTAGCAGCCGCAACGCTTTGTCTCCACGGGTCAAGGCAGAGATCTGAGCAGCAGGAGATTGCTGTCTGAGCAGTGATGGGTAGTGCGAGCGCGCACGCACACGCACACGCACACGCACACACACACACACACACACACACACACACACACACTTTTGATACTATACTTGTGAGGACATTATATATTAGCTGACAAATAGTTGATCTGCCTTTTTCCGGTGCCCGACATAAATCAGGTATAACTCCAACCCTAGCCCCTAAATCTAACCTCTACATTTCATTTGAACCATAAAATACTGCATTTTCTTGTTAGGTCACAACCAATTTCTACAATTCTTTTGGGGACCTTTGTCCCTCACAAGTATAGTAATAGAAGTACACACACACACACACACACACACACACACACACACACACACACACACACACACACACACACACACACACACACACACACACACACACACACACACACACACACTGAAGCAGTGGAGGGAGGTGAGGAGTAGAGTGGATAGAGCTACAACATGCACTAGAGGAGAGGAGGTGGAAGGCCAATGGTGTTAATGGAGTAGAGGCAAAGTGACTCACTAAAGCCGATAGCCGAATATATGCTTTGATTAAAATCAAGTGCCCCAGCACTATTTTCAGGTGAAAATAGGACATTTTTGTCAAGCGACATATCACTTTTTCACTCAGGACTGTACCGCTGTCAATACAGGTCATTGTGTGTTCGCAGCTTTGGTCGTATATGGAACATAAACATAGACCATTTTGTTGTTAATGGCTTTGATTGTCTGTTTACATTTTCTCCATAGTCTTTAAAACGTTACCGGAATCAACTGGCTAAACATCATGCATGGTTAAGAATACAGGGACTTGATTTTTCAAATGATTTAAATGCATTAAAACGCAACATTAAACATAAGATACCTACATGTATGCAACAATAAACATAACTTTTACAAAATATACCTATGCAACAATAAATATAACTCTTACAAGAGATACCTATACTATGCAATTAGATTTAGCATGTTGGATTACCTACTGTATCTCAAACAGGTTTCAGATTTTCATGAAAAACTGAATCTAGTCGTCAATAATGTCAAATACTGTATACCACGAGTCATAGTCAAAAGCCTAAACATGCCAGACCACCGGTATGGTCACACTTAAACCTGAATATACTTATTTTCCCGGAGTCCCCCAGGGGTCTATATTAGGCCCTCCCCTTTTTCCCACTACACCAAATCTCTTCGCCTAAAATAGCTGAGATGGGCTATTTTGGCAGAATGTTCACCCCAGAATAGGGACACTGGAGTTCATGTGGTTAAGTCTCAGCCCCAGTATGATTCCAGTGTGTGTAACTCACCTGGGGTGTGGAGGAGTGTATCTTACTCTGGGGTGATCTCTGTTTCCTGGTGCACCACCACTTTGGTAACAGACATGTCAGGATGCTGCTCCTTGGCTTCCTTAATAGCCTGTGCCAAAGCCTGAGAGGTGGAAGAAGAAGACAGCGAGTTAACCACATAAACGCTATAAAAAAAGAAAAATCAAGAATAACCAATCTACAAGCTCACAACGTGACGCAATGTTATCTTTGCTATTTGAATTTCTATTTTTGAAAATGCATTTCATTTTCTAATTTCTGACATTATTTCAAGAATGTTGCCTATAATTACATGCCCAAAATAGGCATGACAATTTGAAAGTGGTTAAACAGAACAGAATTAATGACCGTAATAAAAAATACTATGCATGTGGAAAAATGCCTACTTGTTATGCAAACCCAATTGCTCCTCTGGACAAGTTAAGTCAATAAACAATAAAAACCCCATGTACAATTGTGATCAGTCACACTAACCTGACCCCTGCAAACACTCATTATCATAGCGTCCGTCAAGTGGTGGACAGCGAAGCCCACAGGCACAGACTCCATTAAATATGTTCGCAAATTTCATTAGGGCACAAATGAGCTTACATTTAGTGTGAAAAATGATTTCACTAACTCAATTTGAGAGGGCAAAGAGCCGAGAGCCGAGAGCAGAGGAATTACAACTCCTCACCTTATCATGATCGATCTCTGTGTCGCCAGTGATAACAATTCTCTTCTCAATGCGCGTCTCAGAGATTCCACCTTTCACCGTCTACAGGAGGCGGAGGAGAGGATCAGAACGGCATGAGGATGTGAAAACACACTCACACACACCTTCTCCCACATACACAAATACAAGGGAGAGACATTTTGGCATTTTTGGAGCCAAAACAAAAGCTCAGCCAGCAAACAGCCACCATAATGTTTAGCAACTCCATTGAGATGCTAAACATTACGGTGGAATTACTTCCAGTCAGGCAATTAAAGCAAGTAAACGCTCAACAAACCATCTTCAAATTATTTAAAGCTGCAATCCATATGTCCTACCCAGAATTCAAACCCTGGTCTCCCACACGAGGGCTGGAAGTTATACTGCTGAGATAAGACACGAGATATTGCGTTTTGAGTGTAGTGCCAGTAGTGTTTCTACCAAAGGTCGGGTCTATAATGCATTATAATGCACTTATAAGGCTTCATAACGCTTGTTATAAATGTTTATAATTATGTATAAGGACTTATAAAAAGGTTTATGAAGTATCATATGTGCTGATCCTAATGCATTTTAAGCTCAGCAGAACAGCACATTGTAACTACCAGGTAACAGTTTACTTAAAGGTTGTGTCTACAATGTATTATAATCACATACATAATGCATAATAATGCACTTGTAAGGCATCATAACACTCATTAATTAATGTTTATTATTATGCATAACAAATTATAACAAAGACACTTTATAACAGACAAAGTTATGGTAATTATAAAGTGCTGTTCAGCTGAACTTATGACCAGCACTTCTAATACTTCATAAACCTTGTTAGAGGTTGTTATGCATATAAATTATAAACATTTATAACGAGTGCTATAATGCCTTATAAGCACATTATAATGCATGATAAATGCGCTTATAATGCATCATAGACCCGACCTTCATATGCAGTCTTACCGAATGTTTTATTCACAAGAAAATGTTCCGGGTTGTTGCTTTAAAACTTGCCGGTCATCAATGGGACATGATTGATACACAGTACAGTAATACGGCATGCAGTGCAGCATGACAAGTCATTTCCTCTCATTGATTTCTATTGATCGTTGCTGTGGGAGCAGCGAGTGGGCAGAGGGGCTGATGGACGGACCTTGGTGATCTGGGTGGTGGTGGTGGTACTGACTGTCTCTGAGGTGATGGTCTGGGCACTCAGCAGCACTCCTCCCGAGTCCAGGGAGTCCACCTGCTGCGGCACAGAAACCTTCGCAGTGTTAGACGAGAACCTGTCACTGGCTCACAGCGTCGGTTGAAAATGTCAAATAAGCGTGGGTATTGTTTTAGGCCAGTGGTTCTCAAAGTGGGGTCTGGGGACCCTCAGGGGTCCTTAAGGTGGTTCCAGGGGGTCCCCAGCAAAATGTGTTAATATAGCAACAAAATAAGTTAAATCACTTTCATCCTACATACATCGGCTATGGGATTTACAAGCTCACAACCGCGTTGTGAGCTACTAGATCGGCTATTTTCAAAAAAGCTTGAACATTTTTGACAAATTTGGAAACATTTTAACAACACAAATCTTGTATGGGGGTCACTGGCACAAAATATTTTCAGATGGGGTGCGCGGACAAATACATATTCTTTTGGGGGTCCTTAACATGAACCACTTGAGAACCACTGTTTTAGGCAATGCGGTTCCCAGAAATCCACTCACCTGCGCCGACTCGTACATGATGGTCTTGGTCTCCGTGTGCACAATTGGGACTTCTTTGTTGGCCACGGTTCCTCGCAGGGAGTTGGTGACGTCAGAGATGGTGATTGTCTGGGTCTTCATCAGGGGAGACTGCGAGGAAAGGGATCAGACATGCAGTCAGTAACAAAGGTAATCTGTTCAGACCTCTAAGCTATCAGTCAAACTATAAACTCTACTAAGGGTCTATTCGAAGGAACCGCATTATGACACAATGATTATATTCTGCCAATCATCTCGCCCCAATGTTGCGGCTGTGGTTTCATTTTCGTCCCAACAGCATGCTGCTGGTGATCCAATTAAATCTAAACCAGCCGTCTAGAGACAAAGATGCACACTTACTGTAACTGCTGCAATCACTTGAAACATGTTTTCAAACACAAAATAATGATTTATGAGTGGAACCGCATGTTCTACTCATAATGTTCTGAACTCATGTTCAGTCTGAACTGAATCCACACCATGCATGCATT
Organism: Gymnoscopelus braueri; assembly: GCF_963280865.1. Taxonomy (NCBI): domain Eukaryota; kingdom Metazoa; phylum Chordata; class Actinopteri; order Myctophiformes; family Myctophidae; genus Gymnoscopelus; species Gymnoscopelus braueri. The sequence goes on along the minus strand of NC_137613.1, from coordinate 28,368,989 downwards.
ATTTGGCTATGATTGGAATAACATTTTTATATAATAACAACTTTTGAATATTCTGAGTAATGAAGCAACAATCAAGTTAAGGGAAACAAAGTTCAACTGTGATGGTATGATCAATAATTACAGTAAATCAAGAGGAGTCTCCCCTGAGGGCCAGCATGTAACTTCCATAATGAGAACCCTCCCTGTGGGAATGAGTAGTCAATGAAGCCCCAGGCTAGCTCGCCAATTACCCACACACCACTTCTTAGATATGCAGATTATGCAGATCACTACTTTGAGAAATTGCTTTCATTTTGCCTTGTTCATCTTTCATCTTCAACTTCTATGCCATAAAAGAGATTTAGATTTGATAGTATAGATCGTTAACATATTTTTTTAATACAGAGAAAGATAAGATGGATTAGGGATTTTCGACATCAAGGTCATCTTCCATTAAGGGAAGCATACAAGTTTTATGTGGAGTAAAAGACATGGCAAAATAAAGAAAGGAGCTAGAACTCACTTCATATTTCAAAAGATAAAGTTCTGTTGAATCCCAAACAGAGAAGGGAGAAGAACCATAAGTCTTTCTCCTCCACAACACACATTCATAGAATGATTCAATGTAATGGTAACTTTTGACATGTGGGTTGAATTTCATCCTCACCTTAAAAGGATTTTATACCTCAGCTGGGAGTTCAGAGTCTTTTGAGATATTTGCCAGTCATTCTGCACAAACTCATCCCCGCCACAAGGTTAAAGTGTGACTGATAATATACCTTACCACCAAATCCCACGGAACCTCTTGCATTGATCAAACTGTCTGCTAAATTTGGAGATGTCACTTAAAAAAAATAACTTCACTTTGTCCTAATCCCTCAGACACAAGAGGCTCTTCCACAGATGCTGTGCACGTTGCAATGGAGTGTTTATTTTAAGCATTGAAACATCTGACTTTAACATGGAATTTAATCAAATATGGTGAGTTTTATGGGCGGGGGGGGGGGGGGGGGGGTCTGAACAAGAAAGAATCTACAAGCCCTGCTAGCGCCCCCTAGAGGCCGTGCTGCTTCTTACACCCAACCAGATCAAAGTGGTTTGAACTGACCAACATAGGCATCCATAGAACCCCACGCCCTCACTAGTGGAGCTAAAAATAACACATTTAAGTAGAAAATGTTTGGCCTAAGGGATGCGCTGGTGGAAAGGTCATGGGTTCACTCAAATGGTTATGGTTCATCCTCCGGGCAGCTTGAACGCGCTCAGCAATGGCAATCTGCCCAATCGATTTTAGACGGACGCGCTAGAGGGGCTAAAAACTGATCAAAGCCATGGAAGGCAAGAAGGAAGTTAGTTTATAAGCTGTTCTGTTCTGTTTTAATAAGCACATCTCACAAAATCGAAATACACATGCACACAAATTTGATGCATTTATTTATACACTACTCATGTCACAATTTACACCTAGGTTCAAATGAATACTCAAAGTCTCACTGCAAGTAAAGAGAATATATGAAACATAGTGAAAAGGAATTAATAGCCTAAATGAGAACAACAATGGAATCCACCAGAAGACAAGAGAACTTGATCAGGGCAGGTTTCCTATAGACATTATCACAGTGAAAGTAACAGGCTTACAGGTCCCCGGTTTCTCCGAAAATCCATTGACACCACATCATTGTTAAGTCGTGAAAGTGCACACAAAACAGATCACACGCACACGCACCAATGCACTGAGTACATAGACTTGCATGCACAGTCTTTCATGGTCAATTAAAGCCCGCTGTTATGATGCAGTAAAGACACATTTTAGCTTCATTCAACGAGTCCACGCCTGTCACTGTTTCAAAGGGTAAACATTATACTTTCCCAGAGTTATAGCAGACCCATTCAGATCGTGTCCTAAAATGAGCATTTGGGCTCAGCGTTCCCTGTCAATATTATAAAGGCTCAGAGCACTGTCTAACCTGACAGACCTGTAGAATTAAGAAAAGGAATTGTTCAGTGCACATTTTGAAGCTTAAACGTGAATAGAGTCTGTATACATGATATATCATATTAGGTACAAGTTGTTATTAATGTCACTGTGCTGTAGGGACGGAGAAGGTTCAGTAAAGCCACTTGAATGGTACAAATATAATTTCAAAGGCATCAAACCTGGGATAGTTAGAATATTCTGAGTGCAAACCTTGAAGACAGAGAGGGCCAGAAGAGCATAAAGAGCATAAAGAGTGACTAGTACGGCATGAGCCTTTTGGGCCTCAGAGAACTAGTGTGACCCGTTGCAGGAAGAACAGATCTTAACTGCATGTCATTGGCCATAGGCAAATGCAATCTACTGCATGTAAATACAACTAAATACAAATATCACTTCCCAAGTATAATACAGTACTTAAGTGCCTACCATAAATAATGGTATAAGCTTAGTTTCAACACTCCAGCTGGTCTATATCAGCATGAATACACTGTAAGGTCAACACCTTGTTTGGGGAGGTTCTGTTCTGAGTGGGTTTAGAGTTAAGAACTTTTCAAATGTGCAGTAAAACCTACCAACAAACAGTGGAACTCAGAGGCTCTGGCCTTGTGATTTCTTTACTAAAGGACAGGGTGTTTTGAACCAACCTATCAGTTTTCTGTTGGAGGACTGTGCTTGGTGCATCATCAGTGCCACCATCATTAAGAAATTCAATATTCTAAGTATGTGAACCATCCAAAAGAGTTATTTTGACGTAACCCTTCAGGTGATGGATCTAGACAAGGTATTTAAAATGCTAAGATCTTCTCTCTGGTTAAGTGACGACGGCAGTGATTGGTACTAATATACACACATCTAATTTGAAGCAAGCAAAGTAAATAGCATACAGTGTCATGAACAAGTTGTGCAACGCGTAGCGACGAGGTATCCTTCTATTCTCTCATCTTTTGTTGTTTTGGTAACTAGTGGATATTTAAGTTAAACGACTGCAGTCTCGAGAAGGACAAAAGTATAAATTTAAGGCCATTGAAGTTACATGAGCAGAAGGTGATGCTAATGCTAAAGCCTAAATTATACTTCATCGCGTGTCTGTATCGCTCCCCGAAAAATAAGACTTTCAAGATTTTACGACATGGCTAATGTCGCAATCCACTACACCGATCAGCATCAAGTTTCTTGTGCACGCAGCCAGCAACTAGGTTATTTTTGTGAATTTATAACCTCAGATCCACCGTCCCTCCAGGCTATGGCCAGTCTGGAGCCATATTTTGAGGCCGGTATGTCACCACTTTTTTTTCCCCATAACTTTACTTAAAGAATGTTTAGACCCTGTCTTGTTTAATGAAAATGAGAAGTAACAGCAATGTGCGATGAAGCATAACTTATAGCATTAACCACTTAAAACCCTACAGTATACAATTAGTTGACCCCAGGGGTCTATAATTGGTCCCCTCCTTTTTTTCCCTCTATACCAAATCTCTTCGGCGGCAATAGCCGATTTACAAGTTCACAAAACGTCGCTTTGTGGCCGCATTGTGAGCTTGTGGATCGGCTATTTTGGCGGAATGTTCACCCCTAGAATAGAGATGCTAAGGTTCTCGTGATTCCTCACTGATTGTCCTCCATGCTGAGGCCTTGAACAACACAGGCATAGTGCTGCAAGCACGTCACCCAACAGCACACAGCTCTGTTAGCAAACCCATTTCTTTAACATTTCTTGAATGATTAGTTGACCAATTAACCATAAACGCTTGTGATACAGTACATCTCTCGCCACTCAACAGAACGGTACACTGGAATTATACTCGAGGTGGTGGGGGGGGGGGGGCATCAACAGATGAGTCCTCAATGAGAGAAAATATAAAACAATAATAACAGTAAATATTCAAGCAGTTGTTCATAACACGCATTGGCTTTTCCCTATGGGAGACTGATGTAAACGTTAGTTCTTCATATGATGGCATACATGTTTGTCCATGGAGCACAATTCACGACGGTTTCTGAAAGAAACACAACACTGCCGAAGTCCTGAGGACAGTGTGGGTGGCTTGGTGGGGTGGGTTACTGGGTAAAAAGCTGGAGGGAAGCTACTGTAGTACCGATAGAAAGAGAGGTAGAGGGTGAAACAGCATTTTTTTGTAGTGTGTAGCGGGCCATGGATGCGTCGCAGAATTTAACCCAAAATCCTGAGTGTTAATTGGACTCTAATTTAACTAGTAAAATTATAACACTCAGGATTTTGCTGTGTGGAAGAAGTTCTGAAATCAAGCTGTTTTTGTTGTCGTCGTCCTTGCACTTCTAAATGAAAACTAGCCACAGAAGAGTCAGCGCCATCACCAGCAGGCTTGACAGGAAGAATGACATACGAGTCTGTTGGAGCTTGGTCGGGGCCAGATCACATGGATGAAGCGGATTCTTGTCTTCCTCCGACAGATCAACAGACACCCTCACAGTGTGACTACAGGCTCGCTTCCCCTCAACCTCCTCCTCAAAATCCATCTCATCATACTCATCACTCTCTTCCTCCTCCTCCTCCTCCTCCTCTTCCTCCAGCAGGTAGTCGTGGCTACGGAGAGGCGGCCCTCCCGGAGCGGAGGCACCGCACCATACTCTTACCTTGTGTGCAAATAGAGGACGCTTTTTCCCTCGCTGTGCTCAGCAGCAGGAGACCAAGAGAGACAGAGAGACAATGAGCAGACGAGTGGGGGAATGGCCAACAGAGAGGAAGAAGAGGGGGAGGGTTGGGGGGGGGGGGGGGGGGAGGGGGGGAGTTGGCAGAAGGGAGGGCAAATGAAGGGACAGGCGGGTCAGCGATGGAATGGAAGGGGGGCGGGGGGGTCAGTAGTAATGGCAGGGCTCTCCAGGTGTTCGTCAGGTAAAGGAGGAAGATCGGACGAAGACTTCACGCCATCTGAGTTTATCCGATAGAAGTATGACAGTGATGAATGTCTAGAGAAAACTCCAAGGTGACAGTGCAGCCGCTGTGGCTAAGGGAAGGGGGGGAACATGGGTAAGGGGGGGCAGTGAGGGCGTTTTACTGTAGGTGGTCTAACCAGGCCGAACCTTAGGTGGTGGTTGGGGGGTGGGGGGTGGGGGGGCAGGAAGAGAAGGGGAGCGCTGAGTTTTTATGGGGCTCTGCTCTATGGCGGGTGGGGATTGGAAAGGCATTCTCTGGCAGCTGAAACGCTAGCTAGTGCAAACCATTTTGGCAGTGCAACAACGTCTTCTAAATGCCAACAGAGGGATGGAGGTGACACCATAGACACAGGCCCCGGTACGGGCTGGCAAGACCACAATGTGCGATCATCACTGCTGCAGGCCATACCATTAGTCTTGTAATTGGCTTGTCATTTCCGATGATACGCCTGGAGGAGATGCCATAATATGCTCTTTTTTTTCTTGTAAAGTCTATGCAAGGTCAGACTGTTCTGTTCTGACGACCTGACAGTTTTGATAAAGATATTTTTAAAACAGTTTTGACGATGACACAAAGATGTCCTTTTTTTCTCTCCCCATCAAATACTCATTATAATTCTTGGACATCAGCAGTAGACTATCAGAGACTGTAATTGTGCTCTAGAGGCTGTAACGTTAAGAAAAAAGTGGCCCATTGGTTGTGAAGTCATTAAAAAGATGATGTGGTTATTGTGCGGTGCCCTCTGGGTGAACGGGGGGCTTGGCAGGATACCCGGGCCACTCCGAGTGGCTCAGGTCTGGGACAGGAACTGTGCCCTGATGTGTGCCCTGATGCTGTGAGCAGACGAGGGTCGTGGGCGCAGGGAGGAGGAGAGCACTGCCTGGCCGGAGGTCTGAGGCTCAGCATCCGTCTCCACACGGGGAGAAGGAGGGAAGAGAGGGGGAGGTGGAGAAGGAGATGCAGAGGAGAGGGATCTCAGTGGAGAACCGGGACAGGACTTGAGAGGACAACGAGAGAAGGATAGGAGATGGGATGAAAAGAAAGATAGAGAGTGAGAGATTGTGAGAGAGAGAGAGAGAGAGAGAGAGAGAGGTGTGGGGGGAGAAGAGAGATAGGGGAAGCAAACATAAGACACAAGACATAAGTGAGGGGCAGATACAGGTGGGAGGCGATGGACGGGGGCAGATACAGAAGGGGGGGTAAGACAAGGAGATGAAGACGATGAGGAGGAGGGAGGGGTCAGTTGCTGTTTCTTTTCTTTTGCTAATGCATTTATTTCTGCTTTGGTTGTTTTTATTTTCTTCTCTTTCTTTCTTTTCTCTCATAATTCTTATTTCAGACACGTTCACTGCAAGAGTCATGCGATCGATTCGGTAACGGATAGAAACACCAGCCATGCGATTGATTGGCAGATCAAGCAGAAAGACAAAGCTGGCAGCCGTCATTCAAGGAGGTGGGGTTTCAATGGGAAATGGGGAGTGGCTTGTAAGGTTAAGATGGGGGAATGGAGGGGGGGGGGTATAAAGTTGCGGGCCGGGCGAGCGCAATCCAGTGGTCTTTCTCGGGCCATAGCATCCAGCTGCCATTCACACTAACAGTCTGTTCTTTATAGAGTTCATAAAGAAACACAGCGTGTTGTAGGCCGTTCTGCAGCCGCCGAGGCTAAGCATCAAACCCAAAAGCACCGTTACCTCGGAAACGCCACCGACTACGTACGCAGGTGCAACACTGGACATCTTCACCTGCACGCACACACACACACATACACGCACGCACGCACATGTGAGCATAAGCTGACACAGTGGGATAGACTGTCTCCCAGTGTGGCTAGCTTTGCAATGTATCATGATGACAGCATCACATTCAGAGGAAAACGTTTATTTTATGACCTAGAGAAACTCATTTCACAATCTACTGTAGTAAAGATACTTGTAAATTCCCACAGTGGCTACAATTAGAATATCACTACAGCAGCATTAAATGTCATGGAAAAAAGGACAATAGCACCATCTAGTGGAAGATATATCAATGAGCGACTCAATAGCTTCTGTAAAATCATATCATACACTAAAAGCACAAAAGTGGGGCCCGAGGACCCCCAGCGGCCATTGAGCAGGTTCCAGTGGGAACCAAATGAGAAGTAATATAATTTCACTATAATTCACTTGAAATGATTACAACACAAAGCATGTACAGTGCCAGTGACTATTAATATGCAGAATATATGTATTAATTTATTTATTATAAGTACCATTATGACATTTAGTTTTTTTCTGGGTTCTTTTTCCACTTTCTGCCCTTCTCCATTGTCTCTTTTTAATTACTGTCAAATTACTATCCTACTCTGTCAGCTGTGAGAATCCAATACAAAATATGTTAAAATGAAAATGACATTTAAAAGGTAGGGTAAGTGATTTACTTTGGTTAAAATAAGTGGTAAATAGCTCTATATTCTGATAGTACTCATTGCTATAGAGTGTTTGTTCAGTAAAAGGAGTCTCCCATGTCTCTCCAGCTCTTTATTAAACAGAAAATGCATTTTCAGAGCTCTCTCCTGATTGGCTTACATTTTGTCACCTACCTGAAAATGTACTATATTCTGTTTACTAAAGAGCTGGAGAGACCCCTGTGACGGAACAAACGCTCTGTAGCAATGATTACTACCAGAATATAGTACTTTAACCTTTTTAACAAAAAAAAGAAAATTACCCAAAAATATCACTTACCCTACCTTTAATGTAAATATAAACATCTTTTCATATCTAGTACAGTGTCATTTGAAATGGGGGTCCATGGGGGTTTGTGACATAAAAAAGTTTGAAAAGCCCTGCAGCAGACAGCGTAGAAATGATGGACGAGCTTGATATAACATGACCTTATAATTTACTTATCTCTTCATTGCATTTTTTGGTCTCCCAGAACTTTAATGCCATGGCCGTTTGCCCTGTTGTTTGACAAATATTCATGGCATTTACGAGATTATGACTATGGTGCACTTCTGTGAGTTGCTCTGGATCAGAACTAAATGCCTAAACAGTCATTTGTAATTGTCAGCAGAGTTTGTTCTTGCATGAACCCTGATGGTTCAAGGTACTGTACACACAGGCAGCAGACTCACCCCTGGCGGCAGCTGGCCATTGTAGCTCGAGGTGCGGAAGGGTGAGTTGGTGGACAGACGCTTGTCCCACTCACTGGGCCTTGGCTCCGGTACAGACTCCATGAAACTCCTCTTCAGCTCGCTGATGCTGGTGTGGTGGCGCATAATCTCAGTCTGAGTCTTATCCACGTCCTGAGATAGCCGCACGAGAGAGACACACACAGAAAGACTTAAATTACCAAACAGGGAGGGAAGAGAAAGCATGCTAGAGAGGAGAGAAAATTAGTGAAAGAGGAAAAGAAAAAAGGAATTGTGTCAAACAAAGGAGGACGGATGGAGGAAAAACATTGTGCAGAGACGAGAAGAGTACAGTAAAGTAAAGATGAGTGGATTGGGTGGCAATGGAGGGCATAGGCCACACAGGAAATTGTCAGAGGCAGCAGATAGGAAAGGTCATGCCAGACGCCAGACTTCTTAAACATTCACCTTCAGTATTCAAAACAGACACTGTTGGCTCGGACAAGTCCAATGTCACTCCCTTAGGTCAAACCACACAAATGATTCCACTGGCAAACAAGACACGGATCTCAACTGTTCTGGTTCTCAGATGAGCAGACATTAACAGCCTGTGTTTATCCATATCTGTGCTATACCCCCCAGCAAAGCAAACCTTGGCTTATCGAAATCCACTATGAATTTGTGTGATTGGAAAAGTCACACCGTATTAAAGAATCTCAGAGTGGGTGTTTTGGGTTGCTCTGTATGGGTTTTTTGGCAACAGGAAATAAAGCATCTAGAGAGACGATGAGGTGTCTTGCTTGTCTGAAGAACATCTGTGTGACAGGAGAAATGGTCCCATGGTATCTTGAGATTAAATTGAATTCTGTTCTATAAATCCCCATCCTCGCTGGAGACATCTGCTCATAAAGTCCTTAATGTGGCTCGTAAAGTCTTTACTTTGAACTTGACAGACTTTTTATGGAGTTCCAAAACTCTAACTTTAACTGTTTAATTGTTTTGTACTAATTATAATTAATTTAGGCAATTGTAGCAGTGTAAGACAATAAATAATTACACTGTTGTGAAGCTAAATGTGGGTTAATTTGATAGACCACATGACCTTTTCCCAGGGAGTTTGCTGGCATTCAGATGAATTGGGTGTTAAGAGGACTCACAACACAACCCACACGTTTGCACACAAGCTGTCACACACACACACACACACACACACACACACACACACACACACACACACACACACACACACACACACACACACACACACACACACACACACACACACACACACACACACACACACACACACACCCCATCATCATCATCATCATCATCATCATCATCATGATCATCTCACTCCTTGCCAGCTTTCTCCCATAGCTATTCAAGCCAGCAAGCAGCGATCAGGCACAGAATGAAACACAACAGATAAGAGATGAAATGTCACACATTTAAATACTGGAACAGGAACACGAGGGAGAGAAAAGGCTATTTTGCACAACCCTTTCACTTAACAAAAATCCTTTGAAAATACGGCATTTTTTGTAGAGCGAAAGGGTCATTAGACAAGGTATATATGAAGCCCAACACGCTCATTAGTCACACAGAGACACACAGTAGGGCTGGGCAATTAACAAAAAACGAAAAAGAACCTCTAACCGACTTAATCTTGCTTATGTAGGTTAATCGATTCATCGAGAAGCAGGGTTTTTTTGTGATACTTATGTGATGTTATACAACAAATCAACATGAAATAATTTGAATAGATTTGTTTTTATAATGGACTATATCATTTACGGTAGTCTGAAAGACCTGTATTACTGTTGTACTTCGCTGTATTATGGTGGTGGGAAAGAATTGTGAAAATATCTGATCTTCAAGCTCACCACACGTTGCGATGCGCCGTGTTGTGAGCTTGTAGTTCGGCTATTTTCTCGATTCTTTTTAACAATCGTTCATTAATCCTAATCGAGGCAAAAAATATATAATAATCGTGATATTGATTCGAAGTCATATTGCCCAGTCCTAACACACAGTTAGCCAGTGGGAAATCAGGGAACGCCACGCCAGTTACCACGATATTAGTACAGTAGTGTATGGCCACAAAGTGAGGATGAAGACTACTGTGGTGTAGTTACAATCACATTACTAATTCATACATGACTGGGAAGGAAAGACTCATCTATGCATTTTTGACTGGTGAACTGAACCTGTATACACAACAGCCCTGATGCCAAAACACTTTCTGTTGTTACACTGTACATATTAGGGCGGCAATTAACAACACATTTCATTATCAATTAATATATTGCTTATTTACGATAATCGTTCAATCTATAAAATGTAAAAACTCATGGCAAATGCCCATCACGAGTTACCAGGGCATGTCTTTAAGTGGCTACTTAGTCTGACCAGCAGCAAAGTATAATTTTTTTGAAATATATGAAACATAGAAAAGCAAGCAAATGTTAGCGTTTGTGAAGCTGTAACTGCTGTATCAAATGTTTAGTGTTTATACTTGATGAATGACAAGCAATTAATCAATTATACAAAATATAATCCATACATCTTTGGTCGATCAACTTGATTAATCGTTTCAGCACTAATGTTTTTTTTTCTTCATTATTTTGAAATTGTACTGCATAGCAAGAAACAGCAGTGTAATATATCTTTGAAAGCAGGTCAAAACATGTATAATATTATGGCCAACAATTTGAGGTGTTTTTGACTTCCTTTCAAAGAATAAGCTTGAGGCAGTAGCCGTATAAACTAAATCATATTGACAAAGTGACCACTCCCAATCATATATATAAGGTATACATATATATGAGCGAAATGACAAATGACAAATGAAACTAACACAGAAAGAAGAAGTAATTAGTCTACTTGCATTCAAATTATGCAGGATAATAGTGCATGACAAGGCTTTAGGGTTTAGAAGAAAATAAATTGGCTGAAGAGAACAAAAGATAAAGAAGGCGTCAGAGAAAGAACAAATTAGAAATAAAAACACCATGCAGACAAAGAAACATGCAGCGGGAAACAGTCAAAAAGCAAGAGGACATTTCCAGGATTGAATACAAACCTCCAACATTAAATTGCTATGTCTGATATATATAGTTTCACCCTCGAGTTTCTTAGCTCTTTTCTGTGGGAAACGGGGGAGGGAAAAAGGGAACAGTTGGTTGGTCTCAGATGTAAAAAATAAGAAATAATACAAAAAACCCTGTTTTTGTCTAACTGTTTGACTTGCACGTGCAATCGTGCATCCAGCGTGCATTACTGACCATGGGAGTAGTTGCAATGAATGACAAATTAAAGGAAAATGTTGCCAATTTTCAACCTAAATCCCGTTGTTCTGATGTACAGTAAAGGAGATCAGCAGTAACATAATGTTGCAAAGAATAACCTCCGTCTTCTCTTAATTTCTCTGTTGACATTGCAAAATGACGTCAAACGATTCACTACATAGGGCATATATTCCGTAAGAATTGACGGAATATATATATTCCGTCAAGAGTTGTGAAACAACTCTTGACATTTCTCGAGGAAATAATTAGAAAACATAGGGTATTTTTTCCACATTATAATATCTTTCTCCTCACATTGGGATTTCGGTTGAAAATCAGCAACGTTTTCCCTTAAAAATAGATAAGATAAGATAAGTATATATGGGACTTGTACAGTAGCAACAACACAAGAGAGCGGGGCAGGGGCGGTGTGCATTATGTTCAATTCAGGGAAGAACAGCTGACAGATTTAAACTGAAACCATAGGACAGTGCTCTGCAATGAGATGCCTTTACAGGTGGATTTATACCTCGGCACTTTTGGCTCAGCATAAGTGACGCATTTTCACCTGAAAAAGGTTATGTCCAACTGACCTTCATCAGGTATCTTGTGTGATACCTGACGTTGTAGCCTAATAAAATACTTTTTTTGCTGTAAGTGAAGACAGTGTGCGCGATCTCCACTTTTTCCTGTCTCATGCACTGGTTGCCTGCTCCTACGCACCTGTCCCAGTAGGTGTGCAAAAGGACCCTTTTCACCTGAAAAAAGTGGCATAGCGACAATTGTTCGAGTTGAAAACGCACCACGTGTCTATCAAGTGACACTGTGTGGAAATGGTTTTGTGATGAAGCATAAATTTGCCTTGGCAGGCCTCAGGTGATGGTACTCATTAAAATCATCAGTGTTCATTTATCCATTTGTTACTCTGAGAGTGCACAAACGTTACGTTAACTCTGTGCACTCGCAGAGTTAACGTAACACTCAGGATTTGACAGTGTACAAGGGAAAGCATCTAAAACAGTGGTGGTGCACATCTGGGAGAGATTGGGTGCTGCTGTGCAGTGCACGGTACAGAACCAGGTGCTTAACGCTGGTTTTCACTGCCTCGTCTGGATGGTTTGTTTGACCTAAATCACCAGAAACCAGGGCTTTTTATAACCATAACAAGAATGTTGATACAGTATATTGCATTATTTTATATACATATTACATATATGCTATATACTACTGTTATATATATTACATAATATGTATTGAAAGGACATTTGACTCCTTTATATCACTTCTCTTCTTTTAAGCTGATGTCTGTCAGGTATTTTATTTACAAAGCTGTAGTGTTGTTGCATTTAAAGTAAAATAAAGAAAAACTGGTAATGAAAGACTATATACTGTATATATACACAGTACACCATCCTCTCTTCAGTTATTTTAATAAGAGATGTAGCTTAAATAACAGAACACAGTAAATATGATATGGTTTTCAGAACCGTAACTGTTCAGGGAATAATTTGGTCAAGTGATTTGTGTGATTCCCTTGTATATCCCTTGGGAAGCTATACAAGACCTTGCAGGGCACACAAACAGTGGGAAAACAAACAAAACGCACAGCAGGTGAACAAACGGAGGGAGCTGCTTGGTTTGTACAGTTGGTAAGAAAGGAAAAAGCTCGCATGAAAATGTAACAATCCACTGATGTGCCAGTAATGCGAGAATGAGGAAGGTGACTGGATCCTCATGCGGGAGGAAGGACGGAACACTTTCTAACCTTCCTGACTCGCACCATCTCCGCATTGCTTCTGTCTCTGGGCGAGTGCTGCTCCCCCACAGGAGGAAAGAAAGAATCATTGTGTTGACATTTGGGTGCCTTACACTTTTTTTTATTTTATTTTGTTTTAATCCAACCCACAGCCATACCATTAACCACTTAAAGGGTAAGACCACTTTGGTAGAGGTTTGGGTTGTGTAGATACCTTGCCATGATGTAACTCCAAAGGTGGGCAAGAAATCAAAAATAATTGCTCCATTGATTAGAAATTGATAATTCAAAATATGCTCCTCATTGACTTACATTGTAAGGTAAAACAGCTCTCAAAGTCACTCTTTTAGCACGTAAATGAACCCAAACAAAGTTGATTCAGACAATATAGAGCATCACCAAACCCAGTACTGTTTGTTTTTTTAATAAAAAATTCAACTTCCTGTTGATTTTACTATTTGAAGATCTGGATCCGGATCTGCGGATCCAGTCCGGGTTTTCTACTTATTAAAAATGGCAAAATCAACAGGAAGTTGACATTTTTATTAAAAAAAAAAACAGTACTGGGTTTGGTGATGTTCTATATTGTCTGAATCAGCTTTGTTTGCGTTCGTTTTTGTGCTAAAAGAGTGACTTTGAGAGCTGTTTTACCGTACAATGTAAGTCAATGAGGAGCATATTTTGAATTATCAATTTCTAATCAATGGAGAAATTATTTTTGATTTCTTGCCCACCTTTGGAGTTACATCATGGCAAGGTAACTACACAACCCAAACCTCTACCAAAGTGGTCTTGCCCTTTAAGCCCTATTTTATTTACTTTCAAAAAACGAATTAAATTGCCAAAATTGCTGATGTACAAGATCAAAATGTGTCGGATTATGAGTGTTGGAATTCTTTGAATAATTGAAACATTATAACTTTATCACCTTTAATGGCGTGCCCAAAATAGGGACATCAGGGAAAAAGTGGTTAACTCTAAATCAAAGCACATACAATAAATACGGCCACAAGTCACTCGTATAAAGAATAAAGGATTTTCGTGCATGCGTGTTAATCGTCATGCGCTAAGGCGTGGAGCCGCGATCACAAACCTGGCTCTTTTTCTCCCTCTCCCCGTTGGTGGTTGTCACAGAGGGGGAGTGCCTTCGCTCTCTTCTGGCCAGTGACTGCAGTAGCACAGATACAGCTCAAGATACTGGCCTACTACAAACTATAAACTATAAATCAATCCCCTAATGCCAGGAGCACACTATAAGTGGCACTAAAGTGTCTAAGGTTCATACTGAATTTGGTACAATAAATTTAAAAAATCCTTTCAGTTTTCTGCCCCTCTGGCCTGGAATGAACTTCAAAATGTCATGAAACTGCGGAACTTGTCTCATTTAACTCTTTCAGTGCCATGCTTATTTATGGAATTTTGAGTGCCACAACCAAAATTAATTGTAAAAAAAAAAGTGCTTAGGAGCCGAGATACAGCCTTTTTCAGTAAAAAGTTAAACAAGAAGTGAATGGAGCAGCAAATCTTCAAATCATCATATCTTGGGTTCTGAACATGTTTTTTTTTTTTTTTTTTCATGACGTATTTGACGTATTGTGGCACACGGGGCGTCAGGCCTCATGACGTATTTGACGTATTGTGGCACTGAAAGAGAAAATTATGTTTTGCGCTAAAATCATGGAGAACAATGAAATGCAGGTCTGTCAATGTTTTTACCCATAGATCTTTTAAAATATTTCTCATTTTGATTTATTTTAATGTTCAGCCTCTATTATGTACAGATTATGTACAAATGGTCCATGTCTGTAATTTTGTGCTCCTTTTTTTTTAATACCAGATCTCTTGCAAAAGAGATGTTTCTAATCTCAATCTGAGACTAACCTGGTTAGATAAATAAAAATAGCCCAATGATGCGAACCCTTAAAAGACGAAGCAACGATGTAGGGTTGCGCGTTACCATTATACCGATGCTACACTGTAAAAACCAAGACGAAAATGTCAAGCATGTTTGAAAATGATCCAGACGTCACAGACTGGAATGAGCCTCTCAAACTATGCAAGCAAAGACACACTTATACGAGCCGCTCTAACTCAGATCTTGAACGATGATCTGGGGTGCCTAGAGGGGCAGTGTTATTGTATAGTGTGCACCTGGTCAGCACAATTGAGTAAAGAGATATTTAGTGATAAACAGAGAAAAACAAGACTGCTAGGAATATATTCAGTTCAAGAACACTGAGTTGCGGTCTACAGTACCTTGATGTCCGGAGTTGACTCTGGTCTGGGGCTGTGGGTTTTGGTGGACTCGACCGGACGGCCGTCCACCCTTGCCGAGCCTTTCCTCTCCGCCGAGCGAGATGGCCGTCCTTTTGGCGTGGACGCTTCCTGGCGTTTGGTGTGAGACAGAGCAGAGGGCAGGGGTGAAGGGACGGCCTCCCCCGGAGACACTGGGGACATGATGGGAGCGCTGACTGGACGCGTGTTCTTGTCTGGAGTAGACGCCATGGCTTCAAGAAGAGAGAGGATGTCCACATTTTAGATGTTATCAAATATACATTAGTTATAATTAGGTCAATAAAGCACAAGATGAGAATCCATGACATCCATTACATCCATTACACACACACACACACACACACACACACACACACACACACACACACACACACACACACACACACACACACACACACACACACACACACACACACACACACACACACACACACACACACACACACACTCTCTTTTTTTCAGTCGTCACCTCTCTCTCTCTGACTTTCCTTGTTTCTGCACCCTGTCTTTACCTGTAGATTTGGAGGAGGTAATAGTCTTTGGTGGCGGTGAGCGGTCCATCAAATTAAACCAATCATCCTTGTCTGACACTAAAGGAAGTGAAAGGTTATCAGACAGATACATGGTGTTTGTTAGCAGAGGAGAGCAGTACAGTACAGCACAGTACAGTACTGTCTCCACTCGCTCCTGTAAACTGCAAAGGCGAGAATGGATGTAATCGATAATAATGGACAGATGAATAACTGTGACTTGCTTCGCTACGACAGCAATACCCACTGGAAGCAGCTGACGCCAAGAATATATATTGGAGTATGTCACTCCAATTGCTGCTGCGGCATGAAGGAAGTTACAACTTGTGAAAAGTTAGAATCATTATTCTTCATAGTAGCACCGGGTTATTGAAGCCGCTGACAATACTCCCCATTGGAAAAGCAAGAGCAACAGAAGGTGTAAGACACCACTGATTGTTTCCCGTGGGAAGAAATATAGATTTTCATTTAAGCACAAAAGGCAGACTCCCCTGCTGAAGTTGTAACAACGCACCTCAGCAGCTAAAGTGAGGCCAAATACCTGGATCTAACACTTCCATTGAAGAGACTAGAGCAAAAGCGCTGTTGAAGCTACCGTTAATCGCCATCGCCATCTTTTAGAAAATGCCACAGTGGGCTCCTGGGTCAGTAAGCAGAGGGTTCGCTTGTCAGTGTAATGCCTTGTTGGCAAGAGCTGGCTTCTCTATTTGGTACCTGGGGTGGGTGGAGTGAGCGATCGGGGTGGGATTCGATCCAACAAAATAGACCAGGAGTCATCACCCCTCCGGCTGTAAGGTTGAAGCAGCCTCATCCTTTGGCTTAGCGCCAGAGTCCTTCTTCTGGCCCGAGTGCCCTCTTGCTCCACCTGCCGCTGCAGCCAGAGTACCTCCTCCTGCAGAAGGGCCAGCCTCTGGGCGTCAACACCCGCCAACTCGGCCTCCCTCTGCTTCTCCGCCAAGATGCGAGCAGACGCCTGCCATTCCCGCTGCAGGTAGGCCACGCTCTGCCCCATCAGCCTCAGCTCCGCCAGGGTCTGTAGTAGCATGGCTTCAACTGGCTCTGCAGACTGAGTCCTGGCCTCTACGCTCCCTGGCACTTCAGTGGCGGACAATGTTCTAGCATCGTCCGCCACTGAAGTCTGCGGCTTCCGCCTCTGTGCCACCCGCCTAACATTACCTGGTGCAGTCTTTGGCACCGGAACTTGCTGGCGGGGAAAGGTGGGAGCTTGTTCGAGAGAGAAGAGAGAAGAAACCCACCAGGTGAGAGAGAGAGCAATAAAGTAAAGGATTTATGACTCAGAGCAGCCCAAGCTTTCATTTTATATAAAAACACTTTATAGCCGCAATTTGTCTTGTAAGGCTCTACGGTCATTCTGCTCAGCAAAATACTGGAGTTTCATTCACTTCAATACACAAACACATTCTTCAGGTATTAATGGTGAGGCTTTAATCTCGAGGATAATTGAGGTGTGAATAGTGGGGGAGCACAGTATTGGCAGCGCTGCAGTTCAGGCTGTGGATTCGTGGATTTCATTTGAAAGAAGCATCTAACTTGGTCGAGCTATTGAGCTGCACCTACAGGTGACAAACAGACGCGATCGAACAACAAAAAAACTATTTCCCCCTGATCTCTACGTCCACGGCCTTCAACAGCTCTTAATCAGTGGCCTTCCAGTGGAAAGTGGCTGGACAAAGAGCCTGTCTGATCTATCGAACTGATGAGGCCAGGAATCATTCGCGAACACTGACAGCTCAACCGAGCTTAGCAGAAAGCATGTAAACAATACGAGTGTCATGAAATTGCCGAAGACACCTTGAGTTACGGGAACTGTTTGGAACCACACAAAAGGGCAATTTTTGGACAATTCTTAAGCTGACATTTCACATTCCATTTCCAGCAGCTACTGCTGAGTGCACAGAAAAGTGGTATGTCAGATTTCCACATACTCCTTAACTCATTGACTGCCAATGACAAGATTTCTCGTCATTTCACTCCAAGGCTCAGACCGCCAATGACGATATTTTCATCTTGTGGTGTGAATGATCCCAGGATCACCCAAGAAGAGTACACCCAGAAATCACGTGATCACAACAAAATTAACTCTCTCAGTGCCACGCCCCGACATATCCCGAGTTTTTCCCGAGTACCCTCAGTGCCAGCACGAAAAATCCTGAGTTTTTACTTTTGACTGTGGTCGCGTTATTCTGTTTATTTTTCATGATCACTTTCGCTTCCTGACTCCTTCAGATTCACCCGGAGCCGGATGTAAAAAAATAAATTCATTTCCGGGTCACGTTGTTTTTCTCCAGTGATTTTCGGCCAGAATAGGGAAAGTCACGGTTTTTCACACGGTATAAAAAAGCGAATGGAGAGGTCCACGTCTACTCTCTTTGGTCTGGGTGACGATCAGTCATCGTAGTCGTGTATCGCATCGTAATTTAGCACGATCAACGATTGTCGAAAATGTCAACATCCGGTTCTGACCGGATATGACGTGAGCCTGTTTGGGAGGGGGCGAGTGAGCCAGCGAGATCATCAATGTGTCGATTTGTTGCTCTCTACTGGTAGAACTGTATTATGGGTTTAAAACCCCAATCAGATCATTTATTTGAATGAAAAATTACAAAATTACAAAATAAAAAAAAACGCAAATTCCTGGCAGTTTGGGAGTACTTTATGAAAATACTCTTGGCACTGAAAGAGTTAAGCTGGTTTCGTTTAATATTATAGGATTTATAAAAATCGAATTTTCTCTGCTCTCTGTTGCTTTTTGGCGAAAACAAGCCACTTTCAACTGCCCATAACTATGGTACGTCTTTTGAGTGAATCGCCGGGTGGATCGTTGTGAAGAATAATATTACATGATTTTTCAAAGGTTAGTAGAAACGCTCGAAATCGCTGGCAAGGGCAGCTACAGTAGGGCAGTATAGACGTAGTATAGATGTTTTAACTCTGGCAGTTAAAGAGTTAGAACAGAATGATAGGATCCAGGTGCAACTTCTTTCAAAGTTGCACATTAAAGCAGGTTAGCTGTCATGTAAATGGATGAGGAGAGAGCAGAAAGCACCTCTCAGTTATAAATCAGAAAAGAGCATTTGTTTGACTGCCTGTCAACAAAGCACTGATAATACTGCCGGTAAACAACAGATTACAGTGGACATGATTCATGATCTTGCATACAGTAGCGCAGACGTGTGGTGTGTTTTGGTGCTCAGTGTTTCTGCAAACATTAGGGCCCTGAAACAATTTTTCACTTTGAAGGAATATCTTTTCGCAGACGCTCTAGTAGGAGAAGTCCCCGACTGCAACTATCCATCATTGACTGTGAAAACACACAGTTACTTTTATAACAAAGGGAGCCTTCACTAGGTCTTCAGACTTATCTCCCCGCAGCTCTTAGCATCAGTGAATGTGAGAAGGCAAACTTATTACTTTAGATTCATTTGAAAATGTTCTGAGAGAAGTAATTCCTCCAGAAACATGGTGAATATGGTCTACCTCTGGAGTCCTGGATGGGACGGGTCAGCAATGTGGGCTTGAACAGCTCAAACCAGTCATCAGTGTCTGGTACTTTTCTCCTCTGCTTAGCCGGACATCTCTCTGCTGATATCACTAGCGGTGGTATCTCTCTTTTTATCACTACAAGCTTGGGAAAGCCACGGCGTAGAGTTGACGATGAAGAAGAGGCTGAGATAAGGTGGAGTTATACATTAATTAATCACAATCATATGATATGATTACAGTTAGGGGGACATTATTTGGGTGTTAAAGGCCAAACGTGTCGTTTTACAGTATGTAAGCGAGAGGACATTTTCCAGTACCTTTGAATGAGCAGAACGCACAATAGAACGATAGCATTCAGGTAACAAATCAGTGAAGTTGCCCTTAAAGTTGGATTCTACAGTACCAGGGACTTTGTGACCTTGTAGGAGCCGCAGCTGTAACAGAATAACAGACGGTGTTGTATTGGTGGAGTGTGAATTTCAGAATTGAGCGCTGACTCACATTTGGGAACAACAAGTGTTTTGATGACATCAGGCGGTGAGATACGATCCAGGAGGACAAACCAAGCATCCCCCTCTGCCAGGGATTCCCTCTGCACTACCGCCTTCACATCTGATGCAGTAGGGATATCAATCACTAAATGTACTGTAAACATAAATGACTAAGCAGATACTGGGAATGAATGGCCTATATTACAGATGACTGGTTGGAATTTACCGGTACAAAATATTCTCACAGGACAAGCTGGTGGGGAAGAGGAAATTCTGTATGGTCATTGTAGGGCGTTTACAATTCGTCAATCTAGAGAGGTATATCATTCTTCCATGTTATGAAATACTTGCACTGTGTCATAACTGCCACCAGGTGGTAACATACTGTATACCATAGCAATCTCAAATGTGATGGAAATGTAATTTTTACAGTATTTCATTAGAATACACAAGCATTTCTGTCCAGCAAAGAGGTTAAAGCACCTGGATATGAATATGAAAAAGGGGGGAAAGGAATTACGTGATTGATCATTGTATTTCTCGGGCTCTGAGGTCAAATGGGGTCATGTCTGAGTAGATTACTGCCCCTCCTTTCACTGTGTCACCTCAGTACTGAGGTCTGTCCCCTTTCCTCTACGACACCGTCAACAAACACTGACTGACTTCACTCATTATAAGGTGAAGCACAATAGCACATCCTGGAATTCAGTGATAACGTGGTGATCATAGGTTCCTGAGACATAGTGCAGGTCTGGGGGTAAGTTCATAGTTAGTAGTATGTCAGTATCAGAGTAATTGCAATAATTACTCCCCGGAGGGCACTACTGAGTCAATACCTGAGCGTGCGGGAGGTCGTAGGTCAGTCGAAACAGAGGTATAGGTAGCGGAGGCGCTGTACGTTGTGATGAGAGAGTAGGAGGCTTCGCTCCATGTTTCTTTTACATTCATGGATGAAGAGACGTCTTGGAAGACAGGAGCTGAATCACAGCGGCGTGCGTAGAAAATTACTTTGCATTTAATATGAGTGCAGAGAGAGAAAAGAACGTTCCACAAGAAGCAGATAGCTCTACATGTAGGTACAACGAAGGCAGTGCTACCCTGGGTAGGTGTAACGGCAAAGAAGGGCATTAAAAACAAAGCAGTCACTGTGAAAAAAACAAGCGAGTGTTGTGGTGCGATCAGCACAGCAAGCACAGCATGGATGATAATGAGCCATTTGTTGCTGCATTAAGACCGGCGGAAGCTCAAGTGAGATAGAAATGGTCCCAGATGAGACGCTGGGAAAGAGCTGTTCCTACCATCATCAGGCACCAGGCAAGAGGCAGCGCCTAGGGACCCGAGAAAGAAAAATCCCTGTTTGGGTTCTGGGAGCCGAACCTGAGGTTAAGCATTGAGAGCAGACTGGCAGAAGGCAGATGCTTAATTTGTTAGTTGCCAGGGGACATTTTGTTTTCCCAAGCCGCTTCTGTGTCGGTTAGCTTATTCTGTGAGTGGCTGACCCGGTGTTGTCAGCAGAAGTGAAACACAGATGCTAATCAGGGGGGGGCACAGGTTATGTAACCCTGTGTCCCAGATGACAAAGCTGTGAGGCAGAGTGAGCATGGTGAAACCAGAGCACCTCCAATGCAGCGCTGCAGCGGCTGTCAGCAAGGGCATCAGCAAATCTCTGGATGTAGGCAGGTGATAGGTGTAAGCTACCTGAGGGTGACATCGTGGGTGGAAACGGTCGTGAATCCAGCAAATAGAACCAGTCATCCTGGATTGGCTGGAACTCATACGTACCTCTGGCTGGGATACACAGGGAAAAGTCAAATTTTCCTGAATCATTCACTGACATATGCAACACACACACACACACACACACGCACGCGCACACGCACGCGCACACGCACACGCAGCAATATACCTCCATCCAGGCTCTGTGAATTCCTCTTGCTGGACGAGCGTTGGAACATAGGGGCAGGCCTGTCGATCATAGAGCTGGCTTGGCGGGTCTGAGCCTGGGTCCTACCGCTGTAACGAAACTTCGAACCCAGAGCCAGGAACTTCCTAGGAGTGGTGGCCACTTCCGTTGAGGTCAGCCTGATGTTTACAGAACACAAGGAACGCTTTGTTTTTCAATTTCACACGACAGCATAACCCCATAAAAGCAACATGGCAACATACTGTAGAGGTGTGCACACAATAGTTATTGTGGATTAATAGATTTCCATAGTAGACTCAATCTCAACATATTGAGAGAGCCCAGTTCATCTCACTTATAACTTTATTTATTTATGTATTATTCTGCTCAAAACTAAACTTGACGACACTATACTTTCACATAAAAATGTTGTCTTCTTCAGGAATGGAGGCGACTTTTGGAAACTTTTGGAAATGTTTCATACTTTTTCAAATATATAACTTCTTAAAACTTTCATTTTATAACTGTGACTCAATGGATGACATCACAGCAGCATACAGCTTGAAGGCTCGCTCCATATGGAGCCCACGCTGTTTTCCTCAGGATTGGAACAGTAACAGTCTAGTTAATATCTTACATCATCTCGGAACCTTGCAGGGAAGTGAAATAGTTTCAGACAACCTTTCAAATGAAATCAGTGTCACCCTTCTACGATGAATAGTACAGAAGTTACGTACAGCATAACATGTGTTAATCAATCATTTTCTTGATCTTGACCACTGACTGCCAAATAACACCATACTGTAAATCAGATATTGAGTTAGAGGAATAATAATATTTAGGAAGTTTAATGTCATGATTATAATTATACAGTGTACAGTGTGAGTCATTGCAGATGACTCATACATACACATGACTCATACTATATAGTACATATTGTACAGTACATGCTGAACCGTATGTCCTGTACATACTGAACATCCACAGACAGCTGAATCATACTGTACAGTACACATACAGAAACTACAGTATATGTCTGTTCTTTTTTCTTCCTGGTAACACAGCACCATGAGCTGAGATAGGGTAGTATATTCATTACTCCCATGATATCATGTTTGTGCAAGATGAATACATATTTTCCAAAGCCTACAGCATTGTTCTTTTCATTGCAATTACTGCACTTGCCATGCCTGCAGCGTGCTGTAAACCTACACCAATGCAGACACAACATGGAAACTGAAAGAATACAGGTGAGGAAGATAGAACAGAATAATAACAAGTTGTTTTCTTTAAATGCGCTACTTAGATAAGGAAAGGTTTAGCTGAATCATTTGATGCTTTTGTTATCAGGCAGTGGGTTTTAAAAGTCAATTTTATCAGTTAAATGTAATGCTTTACATCTATTTTCACTGCTCTAAATCCCCTGTATAAAAACCTATATTGATAAAAACAATTCCCGTCCCCTCCTGTAAGCACTGTCGCGGGTAGATCTGCACACTAGTGACAGTATTAGCATAACCTTGAGTGTATTATTGTCATTATGCTACAGTTTCATCAATAACATTTGATCACCCAGCTTGCCGAGCGTCTACACAAACACAATATGCTGTGTTTGGGGGAGGAAAGCCAGGGGGTAGAACGGAGGCGCTACATCCTCCCGTGGAGGCTCCTCACTGCCAAGTGAGCCAGTAGGGTACAATAGCAACGGCATTAACCCATTAAGTAACTGTGTCATTTTTAGATTTGAGCTAAAAAGCATTTTACACTTTTGGCTATTCAAAAATAGCAGATCTACAAGCTCATAGCGCGGCACCGAGTGCCGCGCTACGAGCTTGTAGATATGCTATTTTTGAAAAATCGTGAAAATGTGTGCAAATCTTTGAATATATATATTTTTAAAGCGAACATTTTTAACTCAAATCGTTGCTTCTGGGGGTCCCTGGAACAAAATATTTTGATGGGGGTCCGCGGCCAAATACATATAATTTTGGGGGTCCTTGACATGAAAAAGATTGAGCACCACTGATATAGAAAGATACGTTTTTCAGAAAACTGTTGGGATTTAGGAGACATGTAGAATCGGCTTCAGGTCTCAATGGGTTAAGCGATGTGTAGTAATATTTATTGTTGTGGAATCACAGGAAGACAGTACGGACGGAGTTGTCCATTCCTACCTGAAGAAGGTGTGATGCTCCACACACACTTTCCACAGCTTCTTGGATGCCTTGTAGTTGGGTAGTTTGAAGCCGATTGCACTTTCATATTGTTCCAGCTACACAGACAAGAGAAAAGGACTTACAGTAATAAGATCATTAATCCCATATTGCACACATGAATGAGTGTTTTGTTGAAGCGCCTGTGTACCTCTGAAGGCCTGATCTTGATGAAGAAGCTGCTGCGTTTGTAGGAGACCTTGAGAACTTTGGGCCAGGGGAACCGGTTGATCCTCAGCTTGTCTTTGTAGACCATCAGGCCACTGGAACACACACCTAGCATGATGTCCACCCCGTCAAGATCCTGAGGACAAGGAGACGGAACCATTTTAACCCTAACCATGCGCAATGAAGTTCTATTTTATCGGTGTGCAGTAGCAGCCAGCTCAACTCTTATACAGTAGCTACCGATTTGCAATGTGAACTATCATCCACTGGGGGGCAGCAGACCCCTTCTTTACAAAATGATTATGACATCCATATTTTATTTCAGTCCCCAGTTTGATGCAAACTGGTTGACCTCATTTCTACTATGAAAACTGATGAAGCATGTGTTTTGTCGGGGACAGGTACACCTACTTCAGTAATTGCCACAACACACACGCGTGCACACACACACACGCAAACACACACACACACACACGCACACACTTACAGAAATGTTCTGTAAATATGACACAGGTCTTCCCTGCAGACAGACTTTACACGCAAAACTCAGTGCAGAGCTAAATCAGCTAAATATGAGCATGTCCACTTGGCAGCGACAATGGCTTTTTTTTTGTCCTAGCAAGGGAATCTGTATTACTTTAATTGCCAAGTATGAGGTTCATATAGGGAATGTTTCTAACGCATACACACAAGGTAAATGAATAAATTGACATACAGTACATTATATATTATATTGTTTACATTTTTAGTTGTCCCCTCTAAGTATAATCCATGGACTGCATCATAACCCAAAACAAGAATGTAATGGAGTTGCTCAGCTGGATGTGGGTTTACCTTGGCTTGGTGGAGGTCTACTCCATACATGGAGAGTTTCTTTGCGTTCTCCAGGAACATCATGTCTGCCTGTGCTGGACTCATTGACCTTGGAGCAAACCGGAGCAGAGGTTGGAGAATGTCAGTTCGGAGTTAATCTTATTAAATGTGGCTTGCAGCATGGTTCAACACAAAAAAATAATATAGAGTATAACAACTATTGCCAGAGATATCAGTGCATCTGAACAACACACAGGATCTGGTATTAACATTTGCATTTTAGGCATTTAGTTGAAACTCTTACCTAGAGAGCTGTAAAAAAATGAGAGCACATGTTAGGAGTTAATGCCTTGCTCAAGGACACCTGGAAAGGTCACACGGCTTTTGCCAGGATTGAAGCTTTGACCTTTCTGTAACGGTACTTTGACCCTCTAACTACTGGGACACGTTATGTCAGCCTCATGTTTGTTCCAACACGTGAGAGCAGCTGTATACCATGAGTGTGTACTGTATGAGTGAGCGTGAGCGTGTGCGTGTGCGTGTGCGTGTGCGTGTGCGTGTGTGTGTGTGTGTGTGTTGATAATCCCTGCTGCTGTGCAAATCCCCACAATCACCTGTATGTACGGTGGAGCTCCATCATCTTCTCCTCCAGTTCCTTGGTCTGACCCTGGGCCAGCTTCATGTCCTTGGCGTAGTCCGGTGCGTGGACCTCCGGATCGTACTCTCCCAGCTCCGACTGCAGGGCGTAGGAGCCCAGGAGGGCGAGGGTGACGAAGGAGCATGGCAGACTGCCTGCAAGGATGTCTTTACGCAGCTGCAGACACAGGTAATACCTGCCGTGGGCAAAACAAAACAGTGGGTGCAATGAACTTGGTCATACTCTAAGACAGTTCACCATAAGGTACACATGGTCCACTCTTTGGAATTTTACAGTATTACTCCTGAGTTAAAGAAATCTCCATCCCTCTCATTGTTCACAAACTACAAAAAAATAACAATCATAACAACAACAAAAAACATTACTTCTGATATTATCTACAACAATGACAGGGTTAAACAACTAAAAATGGGATTGGTTTTCAAAATAGTCAATGTGACTTTGCCCTCAATGCCCTCAATACCCGCATATCTGACTAAATACCTCCAAAAAGTTAGCGACACCCACAGCCACAATACTAGAGGGAGCGTAAACAGTGATCTGGTACCACCCACCCATAAAACAAACATGGGTAAATTCTCCTTATTGAATGTTTGATGCTATTTTATATGTTGATTAATTGAATACCTACTGTAGGACCCCAATGAGTGGTTTGGTGTTATCCTTTTAGACAAAGTGTTTGACTGTACTTGTGCTGTTTTTACATTTCTGCCTAATAAAATATTCAATCAAAATCAATCAAATAAAATAATAAAACAAACTAAATGAACCCATATACAGTTTGCCTGTTTGTTTGTCTGTCGCTCTGTCTATTTGTTTTTGTATGTTAAATGTTTCCCATTTCAGTATGTGTAAGCATGTACGTTGTACATACATGTTCTTATTTTGATTGTTTTCACACCGTCTATGATTCTTTCATTTTATTAGAGACCTATCATGAGCCCTTTTGGGCTTCGATTTCTCCTGCACAGCATTGCACAATGTTATGTGTGCTAATAAACTAAACTAAACAAATTTCAGGAAGCCGGTTAAAGGAGAATTCCTGACATTTTAAGTGTTATCTTTGATGTGTAGTTACTCACTCACCGAGTTATGAGTTTTTCCAGCGATCCCCCTGTCTGTGAGTCCGGTCGACCCCCACTATTGGCATAGTGGGAGGCGCGTGTCTTAGTGAAAATCGCGAAATCTCGCGTCTCGCAAGATTTCCCGTCCTCGGCTCACTGCGCTCCTCGGGAAACGCGAGAGGAAAACATTCACGTCGCTGACCATGAACGCCAGCTCGTGAGTGATAAACAGTGCATGTGAAAGTATCAGGAGACACCATGAGGAGGATTTGTGGGGAAAAAAAGAAGTTTGGAGCTGTGGAATTAGGCGATTTTCACTAAGACACGCGCCTCCCACTATGCCAATAGTGGGGGTCGACCAGACTCACAGACAGGGGGATCGCTGGAAAAACTCAACGCCACTTCATAACTCGGTGAGTGAGTAACTACACATCAAAGATAACACTTAAAATGTCCGGAATTCTCCTTTAAAACAGCCACAAACGGAGTAGGCTGCAATTAGGCTTGAATGGTGTTACTGCTGATGTCAATGCAACAATCATGTTTGTTGTGCAGGCAGAGGTAACAGGCATCAGATGTGGAACATACTGTACACAGTTTTGATTTGGAGGCAGGGGCATCATATAGAGTGATTTATATTCTTATATACTGTATTTTATTCTTTACGTGTAATTTAGAGTCATAAACCCCCATGCATACATCTTATCTACATATACAGTATGTGAAATGAGAAAAATAAGTAAGTAACGTAATATCAGACAAGTTTCCCCAAACCCACTGCAACGACATTCTACGGGGAGCCATTCCATGTGTAGTACCTGGTTATGTCCTCAGAAAGCTGAGCTGGATCAGGCGGGTAGAATTTCACATTAAATGTGAACTCATAGTTGGGGCCTAAAGAAAGAACATGTAGATGTGTTAAAGTAATCGCAAAAACAAAGATGGTGGAATCTCTTGTGGATTTAGCCTGAGTTATACTTAATGCACATTAAGCTTATTAACCTATTAAGACCTGAGTCCAATTCTACAAATGCCCTCTAAATCAGTAGTTCAAAAATGTTACAGTACAGCTTGTACTGATCTACTGTTTTCGGTAAGCATTACGGTTCCTGGTTTGTCTTACCTTGCATCTGTCTGCGAAGCTCTTTGGTCAAGTCCACCCATACCTGATGAACAAAATGGAAATACATCAATGAAATTGAGAGTAAAAAACAAATTTGGGCGTGGCTGGTGGTGATGCATGTATATTATTGGTTTTCATGGAGAAAATCCTTGACACAAAACCTGCAGCCCTGAGCATGCAGTTTCACAAATTGACTGGTGTTGAGACAAGACATCTCATGAAGAATGGACATATTATTGTTTTGGTGATACTAAAGCCAACATCTGGGACTTATTTTAATGAATAAATGTTATTTTAAAGGTAGTGTAAATGATATTTTTTGGTTAAAACGTTATGATTGCTAGCAAAATATAGAGCTAGTTAACACTTATTCTAACAAAAAAATAATCACTTGCACCTTTAACCAATCTGTATGGAAGAGTAGGTTAGAAGAAGCATGTTTACTGTAATTTCAGACATCATTGTAATTACCTCTCTTTCGGGACAGGGAGATAATGGACATAAAACTTACAGATTGTGGCTTTAATGTGTGACTTGTACCGTAATACATGCTCAACGCAGCAGCAAAGTCCATGAATACAGTATGTGTCAGAGTGATGAACAATGTAACAAACTAATTAATTCTAATCTATGCGAGATCATATCTCTATATCTTCCACTGGTGTAGTGAGCAGACAGTGTGATACCTTCATGGTAGGTGTCTCCCAGATGGCCAGACCATAGTAGTCTCTCTCCAATATGTTGAGCTGGTCACAAACCTTCGTGAACAGATCCTGGCCTTTAGCATGTTTCTATAACACACACACACACACACACACACACACACACACACACACACACACACACACACACACACACACACACACACACACACACACACACACACACACACACACACACACACACACACACACACACACACACACACACACACACACACACACACACACACACACAAGAATTTAATAAATGAGCCCTAATGTGCAGAGCATTAATTAGCAGATGGTGATAACAGAGGAGTATCCCAGTGGGCTCATCACAGTTTCAGTGTTACCCCCCATGGGCCCATTAAGCGCAGCTGTCGAGTCCAAACAAAAAGCATTGTCTAATGTCTAGTAATGGATGCTAGCGAGTCAGTGGGGGTTTTATCCAATACCTAGAAATCAATATCCTGGTATGCAGATCGCATCCATTGCCGACTTTTGGATAAATACATTCAGCTATTCATGGGGTTTGCTACCACCACTAAACCAATCACAGCAGCTGAACTGATTTGAAATGAACTGTGGGCTGGTAAATTATGGCTAGGTAAATTAACCACATGGATCCTAGTGAAAATAGCAGATCAGTAGCCATCAGTAGGTCTGTCGACCGTCCAATCGGGCATGTCGGACATATACAGTACTGTACTGTCAAAATCTACTGTCATAAGGGAGGGCAGGTCCAGACTAGGGTTGGGCCGGTGTAAACATTTTCAAATCGGTATTACTAATCTTTTACCACTAGGTGGCACATGCAGGTAATCCAGCTGCTCCTCCTGAGTGGAACAATAAAGGAAACATGAAACACACAATGATATTATAATAATATGTCTCTTTTTTCTTCCACACTAAGGCACAGTGCGCACAGAGAATAGTGTGATTTTCAGCGCACTGGTGTCTCCACCAGATGCACATCTACTGTAGTATATTCTGCTACTTGCTGCTTGAAAACATAAACTCACAACAACAGAAAACAGACCAACTCCACCATCACTCTTCATTCCCATCCTCTCCTTCAATTCTCCTCAACGGGGGAAAGACAACCCTAGATTTACTTTTCTTTTTGCCATCATCATAGTGTCCACCATCACTCCTAATAAATCAAGAGATGGGAATGATGGGAATCATTGAGTTGTCTCTTACGTCCAGCTCACACTCGTAGAGAGTGTCGTCCAGCAGTGTGACTTTGATCTGCATGATCTTGGGTCGCCGAGGGGCTTTCGGAGGTTTGGCCTCTTCCTCTGCCGTCTTCTCCTCTCCTCCGTCTGCCTCTCCCTCCGGTTTGGACTCCTCCTCTTCTTTCTCTTTCTCTGGGGCACCGTCTGTCGCTCCGTTCTCCTTGTCTTCCTCTTTCGCCTTTCCAGCCTCGTCCTCAGCGTCGATGTCTTCTTTCTGGTCTACCTGGACTGGCTGGAGACACAACAACAACAACATCTAAAATATGCTGCTTCGTTCTGCTGGTTCTACTGTATGTGTTTTTTGACCAATATCAGAAGAATAAGCCTTCACACTGACAAATTCCATGGAGAGGCTCTATTCAGATGCAAGAATAGAACATTTATTTACATACTGAAAAAAAGAGAGTGAAGGTTTTGGTACAGCAAATACCTCAGTACTACAACGTAAGAGTAGCAAAACCTGAGTCCTCAGCCCAAAAGTTGGTATTCAGGTAAACTGCTAAACAGCGCTGGCAAGCTAAACAAGGCAATGTTGATGAATAATTAAGAGCTGAGCACAGCAAGAAGCAAATAAAACACAGTTCCTGACGGTGGAGCAAGTTCTTTAAATAACCCCCCGATCGGTAAGGAAAGGAACCAGCAAGGCGAGCCAGACAGCCACAGACAAACCTTACTTAGGTTACTACCTCAGGACTCTGGGGACAAGCTGGCACAGTCTGACTACAATAAATGAGTCCCTTATCTAACACCGTGGCCTCAGGAATACTGAGAGAGACAGAGTGAGAGAGAGAATTACTCCTATGGGAAGGCGAGAAGAGATTTTTTACAGTGTCATGGCTGTGTTTAATTAGGCTGTATAATGTAAACCAGTCTCTTTATTTGAAGGAATAATGGACATGCAATATATTCTAAAGGCACTTTTGGTAAAACCCCAAATCAGAAATCTGTCTAATAGTCATCCATCCCCTCTGGACACTGAGAAGCCTGTGTTGGCTGTATGTTAACACAGCAAACACTGTTAAGGTCTTTACACATCGGACGTGACGCGACACAAATAAACAAGTAAAACAACCCGAAAATGCTAAATATTCGGCCGGCAAATTTTGACGTGTCTGCCTACACACATCTAGTGCGACGCGTATAAAATTCATAAAGTCAATAAAGTTATCTGTGGCGCGCACCACAGAGAAACAATGGAGTCTACATCCTCAAGTGATGATGAGCTGGTCATGGTTTTATTGAATAATAAAAATAAAAATAATAGAAGTGTTTGGGTACACCCAATATTGACCTTGAGAACAGAAATGGGTGAGTTCCACACTACTATCCAGGAGCTCAAATTGTACCACAGCCGTTTCAGGCAATACTTTAGAATGTCCATCGGACAATTTGAAGGACTGCTCCAACAGCTGGCTCCACGTTTGCAGAAGGAGAGGAATTATTTCCAAAGAGCAGTTCCGGAGCAGTGGCTAGCCACATGTCTGAGGTACTGTAGAATTAATATAATAGGCTATATTCAATTTGAGGAATGAGACCAAGTGCCGTTTTCTTGAAATTTGAATGAAATTTGAATTTAATGCTGCCCATATAGTAACTATACATGTTAAATGCACATACTTGTACAGTATACAGTATATTACTCAACAATTATTATTATTTTGAATTTTTCAAGTCATTAATTTATGAATGTGTAATTAGTGGCTTGTAATTGAAGGGTTGCCAGCTATCAACAGGCAGCTCATTCAGTGTGGAGTGTCACCTGTGCCTCAGCGCTGCTGACCGAGCGCTGATCGAGGGCGACGTCTCCCTCGATCCTCAGCTCCGGGTCGGCCTCGGGGTCGGCGATGGGAGCCTTGGGCTCGTCGCCGTCTACCCCCTTCTCCCCCTTTTCACCCGCCTCCCCCTCGCACTGCGACCGCCTCTTCAGGAAGGACGAGAAGAGGCGCGAGAGGCCGCGTCCTGCCGAGGTGCGCGTGCGCGGCTTGAGCTGCTCTTCCTCCGGCGAGGTCGGGCCGGGGCTCCGGGGCGCGGCCGGCTGGGGGTCCTGGGGCTCTGAGGGCCCGGCGGGGTCCTGCAGGCCCTGATCTGGCTCCTGCTCACGCGCCTTCTTCTGCTGGTTTTCCGCCTCCCCTGTCGTCATGGCAACAGCTAAGGGAATAAATTAAAGAAGAGAGAGAGTGGTTTTTGGTTAAGTGGTTTACCTGAGATTGCATCATGTTGTTGACTTAAACGGTCATTACACTGTGTGGCATGATGGGAAAACTGGACACATCCCTCCCTCATCCGCTAGACTTTGTGCGTGTTAAAATTGACCCAAATTGACTCTTATGGGTTCATTTGGGGACATATTAGACTCTCAGCATTACATTGTCACTGAGGATTTCACTGCGATGTTCTTTCTCTTACAGATGTTTACCGGAAGCAGGAGGATGCTAATTGTTCGTGAAATGCCATGCCAACACGAGCAATCAAAGTAAACACGCACACACACACACACACACACACACACACACACACACACACACACACACACACACACACACACACACACACACACCCCCCCCGGAGCAGGAAGGAGACAGAAGGCAGGAGACCTTCCTAATGATTGTATCCACAGTGGGAGACAGACCCCCAGAACACAGTACACGTCAGCGGGTAATTAAAACTGCTGATGTTGCCCAGCTCCAGTAGGTGCAGATGGTGTCAGGGGGGGAGTTAGGGGGGCTGACAAGGTGCTCGCTCAGCGCACCGCGCAGGACAACTGCTGCCGCCGCAAAAGGTGCCGTTAAGAAAAAAGAAAAAACGCTTTATTAGACCTGAGACAAAACGATAAGCGTTTATCAAAGGCAATAACACAGCAGGCCCTGACACAGCCACGCGCGCATGTGCACACACACTGCATGAGTGTGTGTGTGCGCGCAGCTGGGCTCCAGAGATAGGTCCCACGGCACACAATATGGAAGAGTCATTAAACTCCAGCAATGTCCATGTGTTTGCAAACACATGGACATTGCTGGAGTTTTTTCCATGGAAAAGGGGGGTCTTATGAAGTAAGGAGGCAAAGGTTTTATAATCCCCCTCTTGCACTCCAGTGCTATTGGGTATGTGTTGCTGTGGCAACACTGCCTGTGTCATTGTGCTGGAGGTTTGCTGCTTGGCTCTATTGCCTAATTTATGCTCTGTCGTACGACTGTCGTGGACAGAGAATAGCCTACAGGCTATTTTCGGTCCACGACGCCGTTGTATGATAAAGTACACATAGGGCTTAAGCTGGTGATTCAGCAGGGTAGCAGCATGGATGAGAATAGTAACAGCGTGGATGAGCCACCGAGGCCATGTTCTCCTCATGATGAAAGAGGACAGAGTCACAGAACACTCCTTTCACATGAGGATTGTGAGGAGAGAGAGTCACAGAATACTCCTTTCATATGAGGGATGGAGTCACAGAACACAGTGTATCTGATGTTCACATGAGGATTGAGAGGAATAATTTGTCTCATTGTGGAATTTTTTGTGGCATTGGCAAAACATGGCAGTGGAATTCAGGAAGAAGGATACGAATCCTTTTCGTCCTGTTCCCTACTGTACCTGTCTACTAATGAAGGTGACAGGTTAATCTGCTTCATTCGAGGAGGCACTTTCCCTCATTACTGCCTGGGAAGAGAGCCAAGGGAACGGGACAAAAGAATGGTCCAGGATTGAGCTTCTCCTGCCTCCATATCTGGCCTGGCAATCAACGCTACACATTGACAACTCATTCATGTAATAGGGAACATTTTTACACAAAGCTGCATGTCAGTCTGGGCAGGAAATTAGAGGTTTGCTCAGAGGAACCCTTAAAGGACCATACCAGTGTTACTACATGTCATTGTCCACTGTCAACATCAGCCACATACAGTAGTTTACATAAACCTCAACCATTTCCCCCCAGCTTGCTTTATTTTTTAGATATGGCGTTTGTTTACATTTTGACCATATTAAACTAACTGTATCATAAAAGCCCTCTTCAAGCTAAAAAAATGAAATGCAGTACTAATTTTCCAGGTGTATTGATTTGATAAGCCGATGCGTGGATGTGAATGACTTGTATTAGAATAATACAGTAATCTTAAAAAATAAAAAGTGTAGTAACTTTCAAAGGGGTGAATTACCTATAACTAGCAACTTTAAAGTCTTGTAGAGTGTTTTCCCACACTGTT
Organism: Gymnoscopelus braueri; assembly: GCF_963280865.1. NCBI lineage: Eukaryota > Metazoa > Chordata > Actinopteri > Myctophiformes > Myctophidae > Gymnoscopelus > Gymnoscopelus braueri. The sequence goes on along the minus strand of NC_137613.1, from coordinate 28,335,057 downwards.
TCAACATGTATGGCAGTTTAAAAATGTAAGCTGAGATCTACTGAAGTATATACACTGACTGCATACACTTTTTTTGAAGACAGGGGCAACCTCTGCAAATGGCTAGAAGACAAAATCAGACTGGTATGATCCTTAGTTTAAGCCAGTGGTTCTCAACCTTTTCTGGCCGTGATCATAATCATAACTGGGGACCCCCCACCCTGACAAGCACTTGGAATGTAGGTGTTGAGGCATTACATTTAGTTTGACTCGGTTCCACAGATCAATATTGTGAAAATAGCAGATTATAGATCGGCTATTTTCAAATGTTTTGCCTCTTTCTTATATTATTTGACAATTTGGCCAACGTTAGACCAGTTTTTGTAGTTTGTTGATTTTTCTTTGCTTTATATTTATTCCCCCCCCCCCCCAAAAAAAAAAATCATGTGGGGACCAGACCCACCGACCCACAGGTTGAGAACGACTTGGTTAAGCAACTCTTATTCTAACCAGTCTCTGACCATCAGTGTCACACTGGTGATGAACAAGTCAAAGGACAGTATTATACCCACTGAAGAGTCCAGCCTGATTTACACTTTGACTTATAACGGTGTTGCATGTCTAAAATAGAAGATCGACAAACTCGCAATGCGTTGCAATGCAATGCATTGTGAGCTTCTAGATCTGCTATTTTTGATACGTGACAGCATCGTACGACTGAGAATAAATTGAGCAACACTCTGAGGTTCCTCGTGTATAAGGAAAGCAGACCTGAGGTCTGCCCAGAGATCTCAGCCTGCTGACACACTCCGCTGCTGTTCTGCCCTTAATGCAGCCGCTCTGTAATTGCCATCATCATGAATCCGGTGTCTAAATATTCCCAGGGTTGACGGGCCCTCAGAGCACAGGGGCGTGAGACACAAGTCAAGCAGATCACTACGC